>NC_041387.1:284940048-285034048 GCF_002162155.2 Triticum dicoccoides | reverse complement strand
GCGGAGGGCGGCGGAGCTGCGGCAGAGGCGCGCGGGGGCGCGGGCGGCGGCGATGGGCCGGAAGGGCCGCGGATGGGATTCGCGGGCCCGCGGTGGGAACGGCGGCGGCGGGGACATGTGGCGCTCACGGGTTGGCTGCGGCGGCGGGGCAGACATGTCCAACGGCGGGCGGACGCATCCGGCGGCGCGGGGAAGATTTAGGCTAGGGTTTCGTCCGCGAATTTGGATGGGGAGGGCATATTTATAGTTTCTGGGAGCTAGGAAAGTCCAAAAGAGGAGCGGTTTTCAGCCACGCGATCGTGATCGAATGACCGAGAGCATGGAGGGGAGTTTGCTGGGTTTTGGGCCACTTTGGACTGGTTGCTGGGCCGCAAGAGAAAAGGGGTTTTTGGGCTGCACGGTTAACCATTGGAGTACCAAACGACCTCCAAATGGCACAAAACTTGAAAGGCGGTCTATCGGTGCTATACCAAGGCCGCTTGGCAAACCTCGGGCCATTCCGAGAACGTTTGACACCCGCTCACAATGAGAGACAAAAGGGGGACGCCGGAGGACTTAGAAGTGCCGGATCGCAAAACAGACAACGGGGAAAAGGCTCGGATGCAAGAAACAAACACGTATGCAATGCAATGCATATGATGATATGATAAAATGCAACATGCAAGCAAATGACATGGCAACAACGGCGAATAACTGGCAGACACCTGGCGCAATGAATTCGAGGCGTTACAACCATTGAAGACTACCCCATCTCACGTGATGATCGAACATGGGTTAGTAAATTTGGATCATGTTTCACTTAGACAACTTGAGGGATGTTGATTTAAGTGGGAGTTCAATAGTAATTTGATTAATTGAACTAAAATTTATCATGAACTTAGTCCTGATAGTTTTTGCAAATCTATGTTGTACATCAATGGCCCGTGCTACCGTTCCCTTGAATTTTAATGTGTTCCCAGAGAAAGCTAAGTTGAAAGATGATGGTAGCAATTACACGGACTGGGTCCATAACTTGAGGATTATCATCATTGCTGCATAGAAGAATTATGTCCTTGATGCACCGCTAGGTGACAGACCTGCTGCAGGGGCTGATGTGGACGTTATGAACATCTAGCAGGCTTGATCTAATGACTACTTGATAGTTCAGTTTGCCATGCTTTATAGCTTGGAACCAGGACTGCAAAAGCGTTTTGAATGCCACGGAGCATACGAGATGTTCCAAGGGCTTAAGTTGATACTTCAAGTTAATGTCCGGGTTGAGAGATATGAAGTCTCCAACAAGTTCATTAGCTGTAAGATGGAGGAGAACAGTTCTGCCAGTGAACACATACTCAGAATGTCTGAGTACCACAACCACTTGACTCAGCTTGGAATTGATCTTCCAGTTGAGAGTGTTATTGACAGAGTTTTTTAGTCACTTCCACCAAGCCACAAAGGCTTCATGACGAACAATAATATGCAAGGCATGACAAAAATGATTCCCGAGCTCTTCGCAATGCTGAAATCGGCGGAGGTAGAGATCAAGAAAGAGCATCAAGTGTTGATGGTCAGGGCCGGCCCTGGGGTATGGCCGGAGGGCCGACGGCCTAGGGCCTAGGCTGGAGGGGGCCCATAATGGAGTATACATACTTAGTATATATAGCCCACCAAAAAATAGATAAGAAAAAAAAGCCCATCAGATAGACCTAGTAGCGATTAGCGAAGCGTCAGTCATCACGCGAGACGAAGGCAGGGTGGCACAGCCACTCCTTTCGCTCGTGTGAAACAATTCAATCGAAGATCTCATCGAGTCATCATTTCGCTAATTAGCTCGTTCCTTCGTTGCTAGTCGGTTCGTCTTCATTGTTCGTCCTCTCCTTGATCATCGGCCTATCCCTCAGCGTCTTGGCCGCCGCTGGTTGTTGCCGCTGCGCGCGCCGCACGGCAGTCCGACAATCTGGCATATCCAGCTATCAATTATTCTTTAGTAAGTATTCAACTATCAATTATTCATCCATGATCCATCCTTTAATTTCAATTTACACAGAGTAATTTCAATGTATAATTTTCTAATAAAATCTTTCACAATACATATTGAACCACCCTAATTTTATGTCATTCTGCGTACCTGTCTAGGGTTCCAATCATCCGATGTATAAATTTATAAATCTTTATATCCTCTTTTCCTCATAATTTAGGACATTAGTGTGCCATGTTGCCCAAGAATTTGTCGGGTGCTGACAATAGGAGAAAAAAGAAAGAAAGTGATCCGAAAATTCAAACACTGAAGGGTTCTTTGAATTTGGTCCTTATTTGAGGTTATCATGTCATGTTAGTTTCATTTTACGATCTTTTTAGTATTTTTGTCATAATATGACATTATCCAACAATTAGTATAGTCATCAAATCTCAGACTAAAGATGTTTATGTATCACGCACACATATACATATATATGATCTTAGGAAATAGGGACCATGTCGTCGAGTTCGCCTAGGGCCTCCCGAAACACAGGGCCGGCCCTGTTGATGGTTAACAAGACCACCAGTTTTATTAAAAAGGGCAAGAGAAAGAAAGGGAACTTCAAGAGGAATGGCAAGCAAGTTGCCGCTCCCATGAAGAAGCCCAAAGCTGGACCCAAGCCTTAAACTGAGTGCTTCTACTGCAAAGGAAATGGTCACTGGAAGCGGAACTGCCCCAAATACTTGGCAGATAAGAAGGATGGCAAAGTGAACAAAGGTATATTTGATATTCATGTTATTGATGTGTTCCGTACTAATGCTCGTATTAGCGCCTGGGTATTTGATACTGGTTTGGTTGCTCATATTAGTGACTCGAAACAAGAGTTGCGGAATAAATAAAGATTGGCTAAGGACGAGGTGACGATGCATGTCAGGAATGGTTTCAAGGTTGATGTGATTGTTGTCAGCATGCTACCTCTACATCTACCTTTGGGATTAGTTTTAGACCTGAATAATTGTTATTTGGTGCCGGTGTTGAGCGTGAACATTATATCTGGATCTTGTTTATTGCAAGACAGTTATTCATTTAAGTCAGAGAATAGTGGTTGTTCTATTTATATGAGTAACATCTTTTATGGTCATGCACCTTTGATGAATTGTCTATTCTTGTTGAATCTCGATCGTAATGATACACATATTCATAATATTGAAGCCAAAAGATGCAAAGTTGGTAATGATAGTGCAACATACCTGTGACACTGTCGCTTAGGTCATATTGGTTAAAGCGCATGAAGAAACTCCACGCGGATGGACTTTTGGAATCACTTGATTATGAATCATTTGCTACTTGCGAACCATGCCTCATGGGTAAGACGACCAAAACTCTGTTCTCTGGAACAATGGAGCGACCTAATGACTTATTGGAAATAATACATACCAATGTATGCGGTCCGATGAGTGTTGAAGCACGCGGCGGGAATCGTTATTTTCTAACCTTCACAGATGATTTGAGTAGGTATGGGTATATCTACTTGATGAAACACAAGTTTGAAACATTTGAAAAGTTAAAAGAATTTCAGAGTGAAGTGGAGAATCATTGTAACAACAAAATAAAGTTTCTATGATCTGATCGCGGAGGTGAATATTTGAGTTACGAGTTTGGCCTTCATTTAAGACAATGTGGAATTGTTTCACAACTCACGCCACCTAAAACACCACAGTGTAATGGTGTGTCCGAACATCGTAACCATACTTTATTAGATATGGTGCGTTCTATGATGTCTCTTACCGATTTTCCTTTATTGTTTTGGGGTTATGCATTAGGGACAACCGCATTCACGTTAAATAGGGCACCGTCTAAATCCATTGAGAGAACACCGTATGAACTATGGTTTGGCAAGAAACCTAAGCTATTGTTTCTTAAACATTGGGGATGTGACACTTATGTCAAAAGGCTTCAGCCTGATAAACCCGAACCCAAAGAGAAGTGCATCTTCATAGGATACCCTAAAGAAACTATTGGTTATACCTTCTACCGCAGATCCGAAGGCAAAAATCATTGTTGCTAAGAATGGGTCATTTCTAGAGAAGGAGTTTCTCTCGAAAGAAGTGAGTGGGAGGAAAGTAGAACTTGATGAGGTAATTGTACCTTCTCTCGAATTGGAAAGTAGCACATCAGAGAAAACAATTCCCGTGATGCCTACACCAACTAGAGAAGAAGCTAATGATGATGATTATGAAACTTCAGATCAATTTACTACTGAACCTCGTAGATCGACCAAAACACATACCGCACCAGAGTGGTACGGTAATCTTGTCCTGGAAGTCATGTTGTTAGACAACGATGAGCCTATGAACAATGAAGAAGCTATGATGAGCCCAGATTCCAACAAATTGCTTAAGGCCATGAAATTTGAGATAGGATCCATGTATGAGAATGCTACTTCTTGAGCTTGCGTTGATTTTTCCCTTGAAGAGGAAAGGGTGATGCAGCAAAGTAGAGATAAGTATTCCCCTTAGTTAAGAACCAAGGTATCAATCAAGTAGGAGGCACAAGCAAGTCTCCAACCTATGCACCTGCACAAACTAACAAACACTTGCACACAACGCAAAAAAAGGGTTGTCAATCCCTTCACGGTCACGAACAAGAGTGAGATCTAATAGAGATAGGTATAAAATATAAATAAAAGAACAAACTAAAGTAAATATAAATAAATCGCAGCAAGGTATTATTGGGCTTTTTGGTTTATAGATCTGAAAAGATATGATGGAAAATACACCCAGGGGCCATAGATTTCACTAGAGACTTCTCTCTTGAAAGAAAACATACGGTGGGTAAACAAATTACTGTCAAGCAATTGATAGAGTGCAAAGTTATGATGATATCTAAGGCAATGATCATGAATACAGGCACCATGTCCGTGTCAAGTAGACCGAAATGATTCTGCATCTACTACTATTACTCCACACATCGACTGCTATCCAGCATGCATCTAGAGTATTAAGTTCATAAGAACGGAGTAACGCCTTAAGTAAGACGACGTGATGTAGAGGGATAAACTCAAGCAATACAATGAAAACCCCGTTTTTTATCCTTGATGGCAACAATACAATGCGTGCCTCGCTACCCCTACTTTTGTCACTGGGTGAGGACACCGCAAGATTGAACGCAAAACTAAGCGCCTCTCCCATTGCAAGATAAACCAATCTAGTTGGCCAAACCAAACCGATAATTTGAAGAGAAATACAAATATATTCAATCATGCATAAAGAGTTCAGATAAGACTCAAATAATATTCATAGATAATCTAATCATAAATCCACAATTCATCGGATCTCGACAAACACACCACAAAAGAATATTACATCGGATAGAACTCCAAAAACATCGAGGAGAACATTGTATTGAAGATCAAAGAGAGAGAAGAAGCCATCTAGCTACTAGCTATGGACATGTAGGTCTGTGGTAAACTACTCACGCTTCATCGGAAGTGCCGCAAGGTTGATGTAGATGCCCTCCGTGATCGAATCCCCCTCCGGTAGGGTGCCAAAAAAGGTCCCAAGATGGGATCTCACGGGAATAGAGGCTTGCAGCAGCGAAAAAGTATTTTTGTGGATGCTTCTGATGTTGGGGGAATATTTTGGAATTTATAGTGCAAATATTAGGGTTGGGGGACTCCCAAGGTGTCCACAAGCCAGGGGGTGCGCCCTGAGAGCTTGTGGGCACCTCAGGACTCTTCTGGCCCTCTCTCCAAGTTATGTGGGTGTCTTCTGATCCAAGAAAAATCATCGAGAAAGTTTTATTCCATTTGGATTCCGTTTGATATTCCTTTTCTGTAAAACTCAAAAACAAGGAAAAAACAGAAACTAGCACTAGGCTCTAGGTTAATAGGTTAGTCCCAAAAATAATATAAAATAGCATATTAATGCATATAAAACATCCAAAAAAGGCCCCAAGATGGGATCTCACGGGAATAGAGGCTTGTGGTGGCGGAAAAGTATTTTGGTGGACGCTTATGATGTTGGGGGAATATTTTGGAATTTATAGTGCAAATATTAGGGTTGGGGGACTCCCAAGGTGTCCACAAGCCTGGGGGCGACCCCTAGGGCGCGCCCTGAGGGATGTGGGCCCCTCAGGACTCTTCTGGCCCTCTCTCTCCAAGTTACGTGGGTGTCTTCTGGTCCAAGAAAAATCATCACGAAAGTTTTATTCCATTCGGACTTTGTTTGATATTCCTTTTCTATAGAACTCGAAAAATAAGGAAAAAAAACTAGCACTGGGCTCTAGGTTAATAGGTTAGTCCCAAAAATATATATAATAGCATATTAATGCATATAAAACATCCAAAATAGATAATATAATAGCATGGAACTATCAAAAATTATAGATACGTTGGAGACGTATTAAGCATTCCCAAACTTAATTCCTACCCATCCTCGAGTAGGTAAATGATAAAAACAGAATTTTTGATGTGGAATGCTACCTAACATATTTATCCATGTAATCTTCTTTATTGTGGCATGAATATTCAGATCCATAAGATTCAAAACAAAAATTTAATATTGACATAAGAACAATAATACTTCAAGCATACTAATAAAGCAATCATGTCTTCTCAAAATAACATGGCAAAAGAAAGTTATCCATACAAAATCATATAGTCTATCTATGCTCAATCTTCATCACACAAAGTATTTTTTTTCACACACAACCCCGATGACAACCCAAGCAATTGTTTCATACTTTTGGTGTTCTCAAACTTTTTCAACTTTCACGGAATACATGAGCGTGAGCCATGGATATAGCACTATAGGTGGAATAGAATATGGTGGTTGTGGAGAAGACAAAAATAAGGAGAAAGTCTCACATCAACTAGGCGTATTAACGGGCTATGGAGATGCCCATCAATAGATATCACTGTGAGGGAGTAGGGATTGCCATGCAACGGATGCACTAGAGCTATAAGTGTATGAAAGCTCAAAAAGAAACTAAGTGGGTGTGCATCCAACTTGCTTTCTCATGAAGACCTAGGGCAATTTGAGGAAGCCCATCATTGGAATATACAATCCAAGTTCTATAATGAAAAAATCCCACTAGTACATGAAAGTGACAAAATAGGAGACTCTCTATCATGAAGAACATGGTGCTACTTTGAAGCACAAGTGTGGAAAAAGGATAGTAACATTGTCCCTTCTCTCTTTTTTTGTTTGGGATTCTTTGGCCTCTTCTATTTTATTTGGTATTCGTTGGCCTCTTTTATATTTTTATAAAGTCCAGAGACTCATCCCAACTTGTGAGGGAATCATAGCTTCCATCATCCTTTCCTCACATGGGACAATGCTCTAATAATGATGATCATCACACTTTTATTTACGTACAACTCAAGAATTACAACTCGATACTAGAACAAAATATGACTCTCTATGAATGCCTCTGGTGGTGTACCGGGATGTGCAATGATCTAGCATAGCAACGACATCAAAGAACGGACAAGCCACGAAAAGATCATGCAAGCTATCTTACGATCATGCAAAGCAATATGACAATGATGGTGTGTGTCATAATAAAACGAAATGGTGGAAGTTGCATGGAAATATATCTCGGAATGGCTATGTAAATGCCATAATAGGTAGGTGTGGAGGATGTTTTGAGGAAGGTATATGGTGAGTTTAATGCACCGGCGAAAGTTGCGCGGTACTAGAGAGGCTAGCAATGGTGGAAGGGTGAGAGTGCGTACAATCCATGGACTCAACATTAGTCATAAAGAACTCACATACTTATTGCAAAAATTTATTAGCTATCAAAAAAAGTACTACATGCATGCTCCTAGGGGGATAGATTGGTAGGAAAAGACTATTGCTCGTCCCCGACCGCCACTCATAAGGAAGACAATCAAAGAATAAAACATGCTTTGACTTCATCACATAACGGTTCACCATACGTGTATGCTACGGGAATCACAAACTTTAACACAAGTATTTTTACCAATCCACGATTACTCACTAGCATGACTCTAATATCACCATCTTTATATGTCAAAACAAATGCAAGGAATCAAACTTCTCATGGTATTCAATGCTCTTTATATAAAAGTTTTTAGTATATCCCTCTTGGATGCCCATCATATTAGGACTAATTTCACAACCTAAGCGAATTACCATGTTGTTTAAAGACACTCAAAATAATATAAGTGAAGCATGAGAGTTCAACAATTTCTATAAAATAAAACCACTGTTGTGCTCTAAAAAGATATAAGTGAAGCACTAGAGCAAACTACCTAGCTCAAAAGATATAAGCGAAGCACATAGAGTATTCTAATAAATTCACGATTCATGCGTATCCCCCTTAAAAGGTGTGTACAGCAAGGATGATTTTGGCAAACTAAAAATCAAAGACTCGTATCATACAAGACGCTCCAAGCAAAACACATATCATGTGGTGAATAAAAATATAGCCTCAAGTAAATTACCGATGGAACAAAGACAAAAGAGGGGAGGCCATCCGGGGCATCCCCAAGCTTAGATGCTTGGTTGTCCTTTAATATTATCTTGGGTGCCTTGGGCATCCCCAAGCTTAGGCTCTTGCCACTCCTTATTCCATAGTACATATAATCTTTACCCAAAACTTGAAAACTTCACAACACAAAACTCAACAGAAAGCTCATGAGATCTGTTAGTATAATAAAATAAATCACCACTTTAGGTATTGTTGTGAACTCATTCTAAATTTATATTGGTGTAATATCTACTGTATTCCAACTTCTCCATGGTTCATACCCCCCGAATACTACCCATAGATTCATCAAAATAAGCAAACAACACATAGAAGACATAATCTGTCAAAAACAGAACAATCTGTAGTAATCTGTAAACTTTGTATACTTACGTAACTCCAAAAATTCTAAACATTTAGGAAAATATATGCAATTCATATAAATCTTGTGTAAAAAAATCAGAAATTTTGCAAGTGAATTTAAACAATTCTATTACTGGATGCAAAAGTTTCTGTTTTTCAGCAAAACCAAATCAACGATATACCAAAGTATCCCAAAGGTCTTACTTGGCTTGAACACTAACTAAAACACCAAAATACAATTACTACATAAGTAATTATGTGTATTTATTGAAAAACTGAACCAAAAACAAAAAAACACAAAAAAAAAATTGGGTTGCCTCCCAACAAGCGCCATTGTTTAACGCCCCTAGCTAGGCATAAAACATAGATCTAGGTATTGTCATCTTTGGTATTTTTTTCCATAGATGTGTTCTTGTCGGAAAGTTTTGTAAATATAACTTGAAACACATTATCCATAGAAATTTTGGCATTATCAAGCTGCCCATATACGTATCCCCTTTGATTTTAGGCTACAATCCAAGAATATTGTTGATTAACATCGTTGAAAACTTGTTGGATCGTATCTAAAATGGGGATTTTCTTTTTAAGGTTCTGATCAAAAAAATTATTATTTCCAAACAAATGTCCCAATGTATAATCACTATTGTAAAGAATCTCATCTATCACCGGTTTTGCATGGCTCATACCATAAAGATCAAAAATTTCCCTAGCTTCTCATACTATGTGATCAAATTCGTTCATAAGAACATGGGTAGCTATCTTTTTAGCCTTAGGATATTTTCTAATGGGTAGCTCATAAAACAATCTTTTGCAAGGTAAGATGGGTACGAATAAATCTACTTAAAAATTTCAAAAGTAGTGCTAAAATAGCCTCCGCATAAGTTTTAGTTCTTTTAAGTATAGGAGTATCATCAAAAGGCAAATTGCCTACACAATTGAAAAATTCTTGGATACGTTCTTTTCCCATAAAATTCCCTTGCCCCAAAACAAAAAATTTAGCATCCAGATTGCTAGTTCATCCAATTTTAGGAGTTAGTCCATCGTCTAGTTATGCCATATCAAAGTCACTCATGATGATGAGTTCCAGCAAACAAAAGATCAAGTGAAACTAGGGCGAATAAAAAGGCAAATATTTTTGTATTTTTCTGAAAAACTTTTTAGAAGTGGGGGAGAGGAAAACGAGAGGCAAATGGCAAATAATGTAGTTGCAAGATATGAGAGTTTATGATGGGTACTTGGTAGGCTTGATGTAGAACCTCCCCGGCAATGGTGCCAGAAATTCTTCCTACTACTTCTTGAGCTTGTATTGATTTTTCATTGAAAAGGAAAGGGTGATGCAACAAAGTAGAGATAAGTATTCCCCTCAGAGAACCAAGGTATCAATCCAGCAGGAGGCACAGGCAAGTCTCCAATCTATGCACCTGCACAAACTAACAAACACTTGCACACAAACGCGAAAAAGGGGTTGTCAATCCCCTCACGGTCACGAACAAGAGTGAGATATAATAGAGATGGGTATAAAAGATAAATAAAATAGCAAACTAAAGTAAATATAAATAAATTGCATCAAGGTATTTTTGGGTTTTTTGGTTTATAGATCTGAAAATATATGATGGAAAATAGGCCGGGGGCCATAGGTCTCACTAGAGGCTTCTCTCTTGAAAGAAAACATACGATGGGTAAACAAATTACTGTCGAGCAATTGATATAAAAAGCGCAAAGTTATGACGATCTAAGGCAATGATCATGAATATAGGCATCACGTCCGTGTCATAGACCGGAATGATTTTGCATCTACTACTATTACTCCACACATCGACCGCTATCTAGCATGCATCTAGAGTATTAAGTTCATAAGAACGGAGTAACGCCTTAAGTAAGATGACATGATGTAGAGGGATAAACTCAAACAATATGATGAAAACCTCATCTTTATCCTTGATGGCAACAATACAATACGTGCCTCGCTACCCCTACTTTGTCACTGGGTGAGGCAACGCAAGATTGAACACAAAACTAAGCACCTCTCCCATTGCAAGATAAACCACTCTAGTTGGCCAAAGCAAACCGGTAATTCAGAGAGAAACACAAATATATTTAATCCTGCATAAAAGAGTTCAGAGAAGACTCAAATAATATTCATAGATAATCTGATCATAAATCCACAATTCATGGGATCTCGACAAACACACCGCAAAAGAATATTACATCGGATAGAACTCCAAGAACATCAAGGAGAACATTATATTGAAGATCAAAGAGAGAGAAGAAGCCATCTAGCTTCTAGCTATGGACCCGTAGGTCTATGGTAAACTACTCACGCTTCATCAAAAGGGCAGCAAGGTTGATGTAGATGCCCTCCGTGATTGAATCCCCCTCCGGCAGGGTGCCGGAAAAGGTCCCAAGATGGGATCTCACGGGAACAGAGGCTTGCAGCGGCGGAAAATTATTTTGGTGGATGCTTCTGATGTTGGGGGAATATTTTGGAATTTATAGTGCAAATATTAGGGTTGGGGACTCCCAAGGTGTCCTCAAGCCAGGGGCACGCCACCCTAGGGTGCACCCTGAGGGCGTGTGGGCCCCTCAGGATTCTTCTGGTCCAAGAAAAATCATCGAGAGAGTTTTATTCCATTTGGACTCCGTTTGATATTCCTTTTCTGTAAAACTCAAAAATAACGAAAAAACAGAAACTGGCACTAGGCTCTAGGTTAATAGGTTAGTCACAAAAATAATATAAAATAGCGTATTAATGCATATAAAACATCCAAAACAGATAATATAATAACATGGAACTATCAAAAATTATAGATACGTTGGAGACGTATCAGAGAACAAAGTGTGGACTTTGGTGGACTTGCCGGATGATCGGCAAGCCATTGAGAATAAATGGATCTTCAAGAGGAAGACAGACACTGATGGTAATATTACTGTCTACAAAGCTCGACTTGTCGCAAAAGGTTTTCGACAAGTTCAAGGGGTTAACTACGACGATAGTTTCTCACCCGTAGCGATGCTTAACTCTGACAGAATCATGTTAGAAATTGCTGCATTTTATGATTATGAAATATGGCAAATGAACGTCAAAACTACATTCCTTAGAGGGTTCCTTGAAGAAGAGTTGTATCTGATGCAACCAGAAGGTTTTGTCGATCCTGAAGGTGCTCCTAAAGTGTGCAAGCTCCAGCGATCCATCTATGGACTGGTGCAAGCACCTCAGAGTTGGAATATATGCTTTGATGAGGTGATCAAAGCATTTAGTTTTGTACAGACTTACGGTGAAGCCTGTATTTACAAGAAAGTGAGTGGGAGCTCTGTAGCATTTCCAATATTATATATGGATGACATATTGCTGATTGAAAATGATATATAATTTTTGGATAGCATAAAAGGATATTTGAATAAGAGTTTTTCAATGAAAGACCTCCACGAAGCTGCTTACATATTGGGCATCAAAATATATAGAGATAGATCAAGACGCCTAATAGGACTTTCACAAAGCACATACCTTGACAAAGTTTTGAAGAAGTTCAAAATGGATCGGTCAAGGAGAGGATTCTTGCCTGTATTGTAAGGTGTGAAGTTGAGTAAGACTCAAAACCCGACCACGACAAAAGAAAGAGAAAGGATGAAAGTCATTCCCTATGCCACAGCCATAGGCTCTATTATGTATACCATGATGTGTACTAGACCTGATGTGTGCCTTGCCATAAGTTAGGCATGGAGGTACCAAAGTGATCCAGGAGTAGATCACTGGACATCGCTCAAAATTATCCTTAGGTACCTAGAGAGGACTAAGGAAATGTTTCTCGGTTATGGAGGTGATAAAGAGTTCGTCCTAAAGGGTTACGTCGATGCAAGTTTTGACACCAATCCGGATGGCTCTGAGTCTCAATCTAGGTACGTATTGAACGTGGGAGCAATTAGCTAGAGTAGCTCCATGCAGAGCATTGTAGACATAGATATTTGCAAAGTACACACGGATCTGAATGTTGCAGACCCATTGACTAAAACCTCTCTCACAGGAAAAACATGATCATACCTTAGAACTCATTGGGTGTTGATCACATGACGATGTGAACTAGATTATTGACTCTAGTGCAAGTGGGAGACTGTTGGAAATATGCCCTAGATGCAATAATAAATTGGTTATTATCATATTTCCTTGTTCATGATAAAGGTTTGTTATTCATGCTAGAATTGTATTGACCAGAAACTTAAATACATGTGTGAATGCATAAACAAATACTATGTCCCTTGTGAGCCTCTACTAGACTAGCTAGTTGATCAAAGATGGTTAAGGTTTCCTAACCATAGATATGAGTTGTCATTTGATAACGGGATCACATCATTAGGAGAATGATGTGATGGACAAGACCCATCTCTTAGCTTAGCATACGATTGTTCAATTTCTTGCTACTGCTTTCTTAATGTCAAATACATATTCCTTCGACCACGAGATCATGCAACTCTCAGATACCGGAGGAATGCCTTGTGTGCTATCAAACGTCACTTCACAACTGGGCGATCATAAAAGTGCTCTACAGGTATCTCCGAAGGTGTCTATTGAGTTGGCATGAATCGAGATTGGGATTTGTCATTCCATATGACGGAGAGGTATCTCGGGGTCCTCTTGGTAATACATCATCACAAGAAGCTTGCAAGCAAAGTGACTAGGGAGTTAGTTGCAAGATGATGTATTATAAAACGAGTAAAGAGAGACTTGCCGGTAACGAGATTGAACTAGGTATGGACATACCGACGATCAAATCTCGAGCAAGTAACATACTAACAGACAAAGAGAACTACGTATGTTCTCATAAAGGTTCGACCGATAAAGACCTTCATAGAATATGTAGGAACAAATATGGGCATCTAGGTCCCTCTATTGGTTATTGACCAGAGAAGCGTCTCGATCATATCTACATCATTCTCGAACCTGTAGGGTCTACACGCTAACGTTCGTTGACGATATAGTACTATATGAGTTATGTATGTTGGTGACCGAATATTGTCTGGAGTCCCGGATGTGATCACAAAAATGACGAGGAGCTCCGGAATGGTCCGGAGGTAAAGATTGATATATAGGATGAAGGTATCGGGGTTTCGGAAATGTTTCGGAATGCACCACATTATCGTCGGACTCCTGGAAGGGGTTCCGGGAGGCCACCGGTAGGTTATACCTACTTGGTCGACCTCATGGGCCAAATAAGGGAGATGCACAAGCCCACAAAGGGCTGGGAAGCACCCCCTCCCCTGCTCACGCACAGAAGGAAGGAGGGGCCGACTGTCGGAGTGCCGGAAGGGGTTCAGGGAGGCCATCGGTAGGTTATACTGAAAGTGCAACTATCCCTAGGTGGTTTTGGTAATTCATAACAACATATAGCTCATTGAGCTAATGCTATTCCAAGACTATTATTTCAGGAAAGCTCAATGAATGGCATGGCATGGATGATGAAAGTGGATCCCTCAAAATACTAAGGACAAAGGATTGGCTCAAGCTCAAAAGCTCAAGACTCTTCATTTTATATTTTAGTGATCCAAGATCACATTGAGTCTATAGGAAAAGCAAATACTATCAAGGAGGGATGAGGTGTTGCTTAATGAGCCTCTTGCTTCATGTGCTTAGTGATATGCTCCAAAACCCTCAGCTACTTTCTCACATCCACAGATGACCTAAACCTAAAGCCAAAATCGGTCACACCGATTCTTCCTACCCGGCGCCACCGATTTCGAAAGTCATAGCCACTGCCACAAACCCTAGGCAAATCGGTCCTACCGATAGGGATCTCGGTCTCACCGAGATGAGTTTGTAATCTCTCTGTTTCCCTTCATAACGTTTCGGTCAAACCGAAGTGAGCGATCGGTCCCACCGAGATTGCAATGTAAACTCTCTGTTTCCCTTTTGTAACATTTCGGTCTCACCGAAAAGAGCAAATCGGTCCCACCGAGTTTACCTGACCAACTCTCTGGAAAGCTTATTACCAAAATCGGTCTCACCGAGTTTGTGTAATCGGTCTTACCGAGATTACGTTATGCCCTAACCCTAATCGAATCGGTCTCACCGAGTTGCATGTCAGTCCCACCGAAAATCATTAACGGTCACTAGGTTTACTAAATCGGTCTGACCGAGTCTGTTGAATCGGTCCCACCGAGTTTGGTAAATTGTGTGTAACGGTTAGATTTTGTGTGGAGGCTATATATACCCCTCCACCTCCTCTTCATTCGTGGAGAGAGCCATCAGACTAAACCTACACTTCCAACTTACCATTTCTGAGAGAGAACCGCCTACTCATGTGTTGAGGCCAAGATATTCCATTCCTACCATATGAATCTTGATCTCTAGCCTTCCCCAAGTTGCTTTCCACTCAAATCCTCTTTCCACCAGATCCAAATCCTATGAGAGAGAGTTGAGTGTTGGGGAGACTATCATTTGAAGCACAAGAGCAAGGAGTTCATCATCAACGCACCATTTGTTACTTCTTGGAGAGTGGTGTCTCCTAGATTGGCTAGGTGTCACTTGGGAGCCTCCGACAAGATTGTGGAGTTGAACCAAGGAGTTTGTAAGGGCAAGGAGATCGCCTACTTCGTGAGGATCTACTGCTAGTGAGGCAAGTCCTTCGTGGGCGACGACCATGGTGGGATAGACAAGGTTGCTTCTTCGTGGACCCTTCGTGGGTGGAGCCCTCCGTGGACTCGCACAACCATTACCCTTTGTGGGTTGAAGTCTCCATCAACGTGGATGTACGATAGCACCACCTATCGGAACCACGCCAAAAACATCCGTGTCTCCAATTGCGTTTGAATCCTCCAAACCCTTCCCTTTACTTTCTTGCAAGTAGCATGCTTTAATTTCCGCTGCCTATATACTCTTTGCATGCTTGCTTGATTTGTGTGATGACTGCTTGACTTGTCCTAAGATAGCTAAAATCTGCCAAACTCTAAAATTGGGAAAAGTTTAAGTTTTTAATTGGTCAAGTAGTCTAATCACCCCCCCCCTCTAGACATACTTCAAGGTCCTACAAGTGGTATCAGAGCTTTGGTCTCCATTTGCTTTGATTTACATAGCTTTGGTGGTCATAGCCTTGGTTTCACAACCTAGGAGAGTATGGCGTCTAGCGAGGGAAATTATCACCTTAGAGGTCCTTACTTTGATGGTACTAACTTTGCTAGTTGGAAGCATAAGATGAAAATGCATATTCTCGGACATAACCCCGCTGTTTGGGCAATTATTTGTATTGGCTTGCAAGGTGAATTCTTTGATGGGAGAGAGCCGAACCGTGAAGCTATTGTGGAAGAATTGAAGATGCTGCAATACAACGCTCAAGCTTGTGATATCATCTTCAACGGATTGTGCCCCGAAGAATTCAACAAAATCAACCGTCTTGAGAATGCAAAGGAAATTTGGGATACTTTGATTGATATGCATGAAGGTACCGAATCCGTCAAGGAATCCAAGTTGGATGTGCTCCAAAGTCAACTTGACAAGTTCAAAATGAAGGATGGTGAAGGTGTCGCCGAAATGTACTCTAGGCTTGCTCTTATTACAAATGAGATTGCCGGCTTAGGGAGTGAAGAGATGACCGACAGATTCATCATCAAGAAGATTCTAAGAGCATTGGATGGAAAGTATGATACCGTGTGCACATTGATCCAAATGATGCCAAACAACAAAGATCTCAAGCCAACGGAAGTCATTGGAAGAATTGTTGCTCATGAGATAACACTCAAGGATAAGGAGGAACTTCACAACAAGTCAAGTGGTGCTTACAAAGCCTCAAGTGAAGCCCCCACATCATCAAGTGAGAAACAAACCTTCAATGAAGAATTGAGCTTAATGGTGAAGAACTTCAACAAATTCTACAAGAGTAGAAGCAAAGAAAGAAGCTCCAAGTCAAGGTCTTATCACGACAAAAGATCTTTTAGTCGAGAGCGCAGTTGCTACAATTGTGGGAGACCTGGACACTATTCCAATGAGTGTACGGCACCCTACAAAAGAAGAGAAGATTCTCCAAGAAGAAGAAGCAAAAGAGAAGAATCACCACCAAGAGAGAGGAGGAGTAGAGATGATCGTTATGAATGAAGACCCTCACGAAGAAGCAAGGATTCGGAAAGGAAGGACAAGTCATCAAGGAGCTACACAAAACAAAGACATCAAGCTCATGTTGGTGAATGGGTACCCGGCTTCGACTCCGACAAACACTCCGAGAGAAGCTATCACTCCGACTCCGAATATACTCAAGATGAAGGTGTTGCCGGTCTAGCACTTGTGTCAACCAACTCCTACGACATATTTGATTCACCAAATGAAGGAATTGGAAGATGCTTCATGGCCAAAGGTCCAAAGGTAACACATCCTGAGTATGTTGATTTCAATAGTGATGAAGATGACTTGCTTGTGGATGATGATTTACTTGTTGACAACTCTAGTGATGAATACTACGATGAAACGTCAATTAATCATGCTAAAACGAATGACAATGATAAGGAGAAGATTGAGCTTCTAACTAAAGAACTAAACACTCTTAAGTTGGCTCATGAAACTATCTTCGAAGATCATCGAGAACTTTTAAGGGCTCATGAGAAGTTACGCTTTGAAAAGCTCAATCTTGAGCAAGAGCATGAGTTCTTGAAAGCAATCAATGATGATCTCCGTAAGAAAAGTTCTTATTACATTGCCAAGCATTTACTCTTATCTACTTACATGCCTCAAGTCAAGTCTAGTAACAACTACAAGCAAGATACTTCCTCTAGTAGTAACAATAATAATGTCAATATTATTGCTTCTAGTAGTTCTCTTGATTCCACTAATGATTCTCTTAGCCAAGTTACACTTGAGCAAGAAAATAGCTTATTGAAGGGAATTGTAGAGAAAGGTGTTTACAAGAGCCTTGCCGGGAGTAAGCAATTCGAGGAAATTGTACGCAAGCAAGGAAGACACCGTAAGAATCAAGGTGTTGGTTTTGAACGAAAGTTCAATGCCAATGGAGTTGAGTGGGAAGAAGATCAATACCCCAAGACGAAGTTTGTTCCTCAACAAGAGAAGTATGATCCTACTTTCTTCAAGGGAACACAAGCACAAGATGATCTTCCACCACAAGATCACAAGAACAAAGGCAAGGACAAGCTTCAAGAAGAGATTGATGCATTTGAAGAAGCACCTAAGGCCCCGTTCAAGTGGGTTCCCAAGACTACGTCAAGTTCCACTTCATCAAGTACAACTACAACTCCAAGGATTCCCATCAAGATGATGTGGATCCTGAAGAAGAAGAACTAGAGAGTTCTTGAGGGTGACTCCGCCAACATTCTTCACTCATATCATTATGGCAAGGACAAGTGCAATCAACTTCCACATCTTGCACTAGTTCAAGGAGTCACAAACCCTCATGTTGGTAAGGCAAGGGACAAGGTAACCTAATGATTTCATGGACATCATCATGTGTGTTCATCACTCTATGTCTATGGATATTCTTGTTTGTTCCTTGTGGGACTAACCCATGTAGGTAAGTTGAAAGTGCAACTCACTCCAACGGATTGCTCCAAATGATCTACATCAACATTGAGCATCCACATCTTCAACACCTACATGAATTCATCATCGACAAAACCCAAGGTTAGTTCATCCCTCTAAGGGGGGATCTCACATCTAGGGGGAGCTTAACTCTAAGAATTGAGTCAAAGCAACTCTAATGGTGTGAACACATCAATGCATTATGTAAAAGTGGTAACCCCACTTGAGCTTAAACGATGAGTATGACCTATGATCAAATGTTCTCATTTGACTCCTAAGTCAATATACTCATATATAGATGACCTAGTCATTGCCAATTTTTTGATAGATGCTAGAATTGGTTGTGCATGTTTTGCCACATATTTCATTTGCCATCTTATTGTGTGAGCATGTTGGTGCATATTTTACTCATTCAAGGACATCCACTTGTTGTTTTGATTGATTTGCCTCTTTTTCTTTTTGCCAAGTGGATGGACAAGAATGCCTAAGAACCTTCTCTAGCTATCTATGCTTTTCTCGTCTCAAACTCTATTCATGCTACATCACAAAATTTGATCAAGTCAGATTCGAACCACTCTGTGTGAGGAGCACTTGGAGTCCCCAATTCGTCATAGACTTAAACTTCCAAAACTTCTTTGTGATTCTCGGTCTGACCGATTCCTCCATTTCGGTCCTACCGAGATCATTAAGTCGATCTAAGTTTTCAATCTCGGTGCAACCGATTTGAACTTTTCGGTCACACCGAGTTGCTGTAACTGTACACAGTTATGCATCTCGGTGTCATCGAGTTGTTCCACTCGATCACACCGACAGGGTCGGGCTATATATAGTCACGGGAAAAAATTTGGAAATTCCTCTGAACCCCTTCGCCCGCGCAATAGCTCGCTCTGCCTCCAAGGTCTCCGGATCGTCTCCTTGTCGCTAGCCGCTTCCTGTCGCTGGTCTCCGCCGCCGTCAACGGAATTCAACCCCGCCGTTGCCGCCGTACCGAGTTCATCGCCGAGCTAGGGTATGGACTCGATCACTGTGCTATCCTCGTCTGATTCCTAGCACATTGTGTTCTTATTGATTCTTGCCACGATTGAAACACTCCTATCCAGTCAATGCAATCCGTAGATTAGATGAGATTCAAAATTTTAGGGTTAGGTTTCCGCCGAAACCATCTCGGACCCACTGAGTTGAAAAACTCGGTCCCACCAATTTGGCTTATGCCATTGCACTAGTAACTCTCGGTCTGACCGAGAATTACTAATCGGTGAGACTGATTTTAGGACTTTGTGAAACCCTAGCAGTCTCGGTGCCACCGAACTGTGACTCGGTCCAACCGAGTTCATCAGTTTAGGTTCCAAAACTGCTTCGGTATCACCGAGTTTGAAAATCGGTTGATCCGAAATGCTTTCTGTGGAAAACTAAAACTGAATTTTTGAATCATTCTTTTGCAAAAATCTCTGCATTTTGTGATGCTCATCCACTCTATCTCAACTATAACTCTTCACAGGGTCAGCAGTCAGTGTTTGCAGCATGTCAGACCAGAGTGACAGCCAGAACAGGGCAGAAGAGCAGATTGACATGAGTCAGGGCACTAGTCCCTCCAGCACTTCAGATGAAGGCAGCAGAAGCACTCCTAGCAACCTGCCTAAAGCTGTTACCAGGCAAAGGAAGAAGAGAACCTCGGATTCTGAAGATGAGGATTATAGAGCAGAAGAAGATGAGGCTACTTCCAAGAAATTAGAGCTCAAGAAGAAGCTCAGCCCAACTGCAGTAAAGCCAGGCATGAATATTAAAAGGCCAGCAGGAAGACAACCAATGTCCAAAGCCAGAGTCTCCACTCAAATTCCTTTGGAATCCCAATCCAAAGAGCCTGCTGCTGAAGGAAAGAAAAGGAAGGAAAGGGTCAAGAAGACCATAGCCAGAGTTGTTGGGCAACCTTCCATGATGGAAGAGGAAGAAGAGGTTGCTGCACCAGCACCAAAGGCACCAAAGCTTATGGGTGATGCTATTAGATCAGGGGCTGCAACATCTAAGCCCAAGGAAGCACCCAAAGCTGCCCCCAAGGCCAAGCTTGCACCAAAAAGGAATACCAGGAGTATTCCAGCTGCTGAGAAGAACAAGGCCCCAGTGCCTAATGTTGCTGATGAGGAAGATGAAGAAGGACATGTCCTAAGGAAGCTCAAGCCCAAGATACCAGACCACAATGATGCCCATCCTGTGGCTGAGGACATGAACATTAGAAGAGACTCAGGGTTGAGGCTATGGAGGCTGACAGATCCATATGCCTCAAGGAGAAGAACTGTTGTTGATTACAGGTTCTATACAAAGGAACAGCAGGACTTCTATGAGACAATCTTGTTGGACAAGAAGCCCATAGTATGTGATATGAGGTGGGTCGACTGGACCTACATAAAGGAAAATGAAGAGCACTATCCTGGAGTGCAAGACAGTTTTGTTGCTTGTGGAGTTGCAGATTATGTTGGGCAAAAGCTCACAAACTGGAATGATGAACTTATCATGCAATTCTACTCCACAGCACACTTCTATCCAGATGGGAGGATAGTTTGGATGTCAGAAGGTACAAGGTACCAGTCCACTGTTGAGGAATAGGCAAGATTGATCAATGCCCCAAAGGAAAATGATGATGACCTAGATGTATATGCCAAGAACAAGATGGACCACAATTCCATGGCACACATGTACAAGGAGATCCCAGACAAAGCTATTGAGACACATAAGTTTGGGTCAGTCCACTTCCTTCTGTCAGGGTTGCCAACTATCAACTGCATCCTAAGGCACACTCTATTGCCTAAGTCTGGTGACCACAACATGATCAGAGGGCATGCAATCAACATGTTGCATTTGTTGGATGTGCCTCAGAAATTCAAGGTCATGAGCCTTATGGTTGAAACCATTAAGAGGACTGCAGCAGATTAGAAGAGGAGTTGTGGATATGCCCCTCAGATCCAGGAGTTGATTAACTCAAAGATGGGAACTGGCAAATATCAATTGGATAAGGAACATTTTCCACTTTATCTAGACTTTGAGGACAATGAGGTTGTCATGAATGAGAATGATCCATCATCTGTACATGCTCAAGAGAAGAAGGAGAAGGCAAGGAAGGAGAAGGCTGCCAAGATGCCAACTCAAGAGGAGGCATCTGAGTATTTCTTGAAGAGCAAGCAGGGAGCAGCTTGGTTACTTAATAGCATCAACACTGAGGATTGAGAATGGATTGGCCACCCTCACTCAGAATTAGGAGAGCTTGGAAAGAATCATGGAACTCAAATTTCATGATCTTGATGTCAAAGTAACTGAGATTCAGTCAGTTGTGGAGCAGCTGCAGGATGACATGCAGGAGAGGCAGGGCAAGACTACCACTAATGTGTTTGCCAGAGTGCCTAGAGCCCAGAGGTCAGTTGCAGTGCCTGTGACAGACACTAGAGCAACATCATCTGCACCAGCTACAGCTCCTACAGCTCTAGTGCAACCAGCTCCAGCATCAACTCCAGCACCCTCTACTTCAACTGAAGCCTTCGTTCCTGGAGTTATCCGGACACCACCACCTGAAGATCAAGCCTGAGAGACGATCTAGCACTATGCATTTTCTATGAACTTTTTGGTAACTTGTTGCCAAAGGGGGAGAAAAATGTATAGATCATAGGCTTCAAGAGAGAGAGTGTTGCTTTTGTTCTCTCTTGATTTGGTGGTTAAAACTTGTTTGCTTTTGATTGCTTGAGATACTATGCTATTCTTGTGAGACATTGATGATCATGTGTTTGATCATAAGCTACACTTATGCATGTTTGATGATATTATCTTATCTATCCTATGTGATCATTCACCTTGCTTGGTGATGAGTGCATGTATTCAATATTTATTGTTTTGAGCGCTCCACCAAGATGTATGTGACATGGAAGAGTAACCCATGAGCCTAATTCCTTGTGCATTTGCAGTCCAAAGCAAATCTTAAACTATGTACAAATTTAGGGGGAGCTCTTGCTTATCACATACTTCTTAAAGCAACGATGTTTTTCAATCTTATTATCATTTGTCGAAGCTTTGATCTATATGTTGTCATCAATTACCAAAAAGGGGGAGATTGAAAGTGCAACTATCCCTAGGTGGTTTTGGTAATTCATAACAACATATAGCTCATTGAGCTAATGCTATTCCAAGACTATTATTTCAGGAAAGCTCAATGAATGGCATGGCATGGATGATGAAAGTGGATCCCTCAAAATACTAAGGACAAAGGATTGGCTCAAGCTCAAAATCTCAAGACTCTTCATTTTATATTTTAGTGATCCAAGATCACATTGAGTCTATAGGAAAAGCCAATACTATCAAGGAGGGGTGAGGTGTTGCTTAATGAGCCTCTTGCTTCATGTGCTTAGTGATATGCTCCAAAACCCTCAGCCACTTTCTCACATCCACAGATGACCTAAACCTAAAGCCAAAATCGGTCACATCGATTCTTCCTACCCGGCGCCACCGACTTCAAAAGTCATAGCCACTGCCACAAACCCTAGGCAAATCGGTCCTACCAATAGGGATCTCGGTCTCACCGAGATGGGATTGCAGTCTCTCTGTTTCCCTTCGTAACGTTTCGGTCAAACCGAAGTGAGCGATCAGTCCCACCGAGATTGCAATGTAAACTCTCTGTTTCCCTTTTGTAACATTTCGGTCTCACCGAAAAGAGCAAATCGGTCCCACCGAGTTTACCTGACCAACTCTCTGGAAAGCTTATTACCAAAATCGGTCTCACCGAGTTTGTGTAATCGGTCTTACCGAGATTACGTTATGCCCTAACCCTAACCGAATCGGTCTCACCGAGTTGCATGTCAGTCCCACCGAAAATCACTAACGGTCACTAGGTTTACAAAATCGGTCTGAACGAGTCTGTTGAATCGGTCCCACCGAGTTTGGTAAATTGTGTGTAACGGTTAGATTTTGTGTGGAGGCTATATATACCCCTCCACCTCCTCTTCATTGGTGGAGAGAGCCATCAGACTAAACCTACACTTCCAACTTACCATTTCTGAGAGAGAACCACCTACTCATGTGTTGAGGCCAAGATATTCCATTCCTACCATATGAATCTTGATCTCTAGCCTTCCCCAAGTTGCTTTCCACTAAAATCCTCTTTCCACCAGATCCAAATCCTATGAGAGAGAGTTGAGTGTTGGGGAGACTATCATTTGAAGCACAAGAGCAAGGAGTTCATCATCAACGCACCATTTGTTACTTCTTGGAGAGTGGTGTCTCCTAGATTGGCTAGGTGTCACTTGGGAGCCTCTGACAAGATATTGGAGTTGAACCAAGGAGTTTGTAAGGGCAAGGAGATCGCCTACTTCGTGAAGATCTACCGCTAGTGAGGCAAGTCCTTCGTGGGCGACGGCCATGGTGGGACAGACAAGGTTGCTTCTTCGTGGACCCTTTGTGGGTGGAGCCCTCCGTGGACTCGCGCAACTGTTACCCTTCATGGGTTGAAGTCTCCATCAACGTGGATGTACGATAGCACTACCTATCGGAACCACGCCAAAAACATCTGTGTCTCCAATTGCGTTTGAATCCTCCAAACCCTTCCCTTTACTTTCTTGCAAGTTGCATGCTTTAATTTCCGTTGCCCATATACTCTTTGCATGCTTGCTTGATTTGTGTGATGATTGCTTGACTTGTCCTAAGATAGCTAAAATCTGCCAAACTCTAAAATTGGGAAAAGGTTAAGTTTTTAATTGGTCAAGTAGTCTAATCACCCCCCCCTCTAGACACACTTCAAGGTCCTACATATACCTATTTGGTGGGCCACATGTGCCAAATGAGGGAGGCACACAGACCCACAAAGGGCTGTGAAGCTCCCCCTCCCTTCTCACGCACAGAAGTAAGGAGGGGGTGCCCTAGGGCAGCCGGCCCCCCTTTCCTTCCCCCATGCACCAAATATGGAAGGGCGGGTATGCCTGAGGCAGTGCAGCCGTCGGGCCCCTCCTACCTTCTCCTTCATGCCTAAAGGAAGGAAGGGGGGTGCCTAGGGCTGCCTCCTCTCCCCTCCACCTATATATATGGGAGGAGGGGAGGGGGGCAACACATACCATGATTCCAAGCCGTGTGTGGTGCCCCCTCTCCTTCTAGTTCCTCATCCGTCCAAATCCGTTGTGCTTGGCAAAGCCCTGCGGAATAGTTTCACCACCACCGTCACCATGCCGTCGTGCTGTCGGAACTCAATTACTACTTCGCCTCTCTTGCTTGATCGAGAAGGTGAGGACGTCATCGAGCTGAACGTGTGCTGAACACGGAGGTGCCTTGCGTTCGGTGCTTGATCGGTACGGATCGTGAAGGTGTACGACTACATCAACCACGTTGATAAACACTTCCGCTTAGAGATCTATAAGGGTATGTAGATGCTTTACCCCTCTCGTAGCTATGCATCTCAATGGATATATTTTGTGTGTGCGTAGTAAATTTTTGTTTTCCATGCAACGTTCCCAATATTAGGGTCGGACCTTCATTGTCATTGATCATGTTTGACATGAACGCCTCCTAGATGATCATGGTTTGCAAGCATTCATCATGTCCGAAATGAACTAGCGGTCTATGCAAAACATTAAACATGCCATATGCAACTTTGATCAGACATGAGCAATAAAAAACATATCGACTCTTGTTCTGTCACTCCGTCGAACAGGTCGTGGGCAGCCCGGGCGCTGCCGATGCCCGTGCTCATCCGCGCCCGAACGAGTTGTGCGAGTGACATAAGTCCACCGTCGGCATCTGTGTGGGTGGAAAGCTCTCCGGAATGGCCCAACTGCCCGTTAGATCCTCCTCTGTCTCAATGTGGTCCGACTGTGTAATGCGCATTGGTGGACGGATGGAAAGGGCGCGGGGTTCCAGGCGCGACGGGGGGGGGGGGCAACTGCTCGTCCATGTCCGCACCTCCCTGCGCCGCCGCCACCGCTTCCCTCTCTCGCTGACGGCGTCGCAACATCTTTCGGGTGACGTTTTCCACCTTGCACGACGGACACAAGGAAGGGACACTAACGGATGAGGTGGACGCGATCTCCACCGCAGAGGTCAGGGACGGACTGGACGACATCTAGGAGGGCGGATCAGGACCGCTGGTGAAGATGGGGAGCAAGGGTGGCGGACGGCAAGGGCTCGGGCGCCGGAAAGATAGGACTCGGGCGCGAGAAAGGTAGGAGGAGGCGGGAGGAAGAGGAAGGATCTGGTGCAAATTGTGGTTGGGCAGGGCTGTCGGGTTCAACATGGCTGAAGCACCCGGATGCCCCATATCTGTTCCATATTTGGATTGGATACGAGACGTACCGGTCAGTCTAGGCATTCGAGGTCTGTTTAAAGAGCTCGACTGGGTCGGATTTTTCAGACGGGTTTGGGGCCCAGATGCTCTAAACGCTTAAAACTATGCTGCTCCCGTGTTGTTCCTAACCCCCGCCTCCACGCCACATCCATGGCCACCCTCATCCCTCGTGCTCCACCACCAAATCCCCACCGTCACTCCCTTCTCCCCCGACCACCGACCCTATCCCCCCAGCTCCGCCTATGCCTCCCTGTTCGCTGCCTCCGCCTCGCTTCCCCGGCTGCGACCATTGCCACGGTGATGGCCGCCGTGCCCCCCGATGACATCTCGCAGCTCAATAACCGTCTCTACGCGCTCGTCCACCACCGCTGTGTCTCTTCGGCTGCCACATCTCCCATGGACCCCGCCCACGCGGATGCCTACCTCCACATGATACACAAGCAGCAACACCTCGGCCTCCGCCAGCTCCGTCGGCACACGGCCGAACCGGAATACGAGAGAGACGTTGTAATAAATGGGGAGGACAAGGAGGAGGGCGCCGGAAGGAGGAAGGGGATGGCGGCCAAGAGCTCTTTGGGGCACCGTGTGGACCCTCGTGAGCTGGAGCTCGGCGAGTACGTCGTTCACAAGAAAGTCGGCATCGGCAAGTTCGTGTGTATAAGCGGAGAGGATGGAGAGGACTACATGTTCATTCAATATGCGGACGCCATGGCGAAGCTTGCAGTCGACCAAGCAGCACGCATGCTCTACCGATACAACCCGTATACCTCCACGGTTAACCTGCCCACCTCTTTTTTTTTGAAACTTCTTCCCCTCCTGTTTGTAGCATCTCTTCTAACTAAATTGTGTATGTTGTATTGCACATTAATATTAGGCAAGATATAAATTGTATGTTAATATTAGGTAGGATATAATTATGTGGTTAATGCTAACATTGATATTAGGCATTATATTAATTAGTAGAGGCTGCTAAATGTGTTTAATACTATACTTGTTTAACGCCGAGTGACGTAGACCTTTGAATATGCTATTGAACGGTTGAGATTTGTTGGATCTCCGCAACTCACTCCTTTTACTATAGGTATATAGATTGTATGTAGGACTGGAATTGTTGGATCAATTTGCTTGTCCAGACGTGTCTGAGCAAATGCTATTTTAAGTATTCATAGATAATCCACAATTCACCGGATCTCGACAATCACACCGCAAAAGAATCTTACATCAGATAGAACTCCAAGAACATCAAGGAGAACATTGTATTGAAGATCAAAGAGATAGAAGAAGCCATCTAGCTTCTAGCTATGGACCCATAGGTCTGTGGTAAACTACTCATGCTTCATCGGAAGGCAGCAAGGTTGATGTAGATGCCCTCCGTGATCGAATCCCCCTCCGGCAGGATGCCGGAAAAGGTCCCAAGATGGGATCTCATGGGAACAGAGGCTTGCAGCGGTGAAAAAGTATTTTGGTGGATGCTTCTGATGTTGGGGGAATATTTTGGAGTTTATAGTGCAAGAATTAGGGTTGGGGGACTCCCAAGGTGTCCACAAGCCAGGGGGTGCGCCCTAAGGGCTTGTGGGCACCTCAGGACTCTTCTGGCCCTCTCTCCAAGTTATGTGGGTGTCTTCTGATCCAAGAAAAATCATCGAGAAAGTTTTATTCCATTTGGACTCCGTTTGATATTCCTTTTCTGTAAAACTCAAAAACAAGGAAAAAACAGAAACTGGCACTAGGCTCTAGGTTAATAGGTTAGTCCCAAAAATAATATAAAATAGCATATTAATGCATATAAAACATCCAAAGTAGATAATATAATAGCATGGAACTATAAAAAATTATAGATACGTCGGAGACGTATCAAAGAACAAAGTGTGAACTTTGGTGGGCTTGCCGGATGATCGGCAAGCCATTGAGAATAAATGGATCTTCAAGAGGAAGACGGACACTGATGGTAATATTACTGTCTACAAAGCTCGACTTGTTGCAAAAGGTTTTCGACAAGTTCAAGGGTTTAACTATGATGAGACTTTCTCACTCGTAGTGATGCTTAAGTCTGTCAGAATCATGTTAGCAATTGCCGCATTTTATGATTACGAAATATGGCAAATGAACGTCAAAACTACATTCCTTAAAGGTTTTCTTAAAGAAGAGTTGTATATGATGCAACCAAAAGGTTTTGTCGATCCTAAAGGTGATAACAAAGTGTGCAAGCTCCAGCGATCCATCTATGGAATGGTGCAAGCATCTCATAGTTGGAATATATGCTTTGATGAGGTGATCAAAGCATTTTTTATAGACTTACGGTGAAGCCTGTATTTACAAGAAAGTGAGTGGGAGCTCTGTAACATTTCTAATATTATATATGGATGACATATTGCTGATTGAAAATGATATATAATTTCTAGATAGCATAAAAGGATATTTGAATAAGAGTTTTTCAATGAAAGACCTTCGTGAAGCTGCTTACATATTGGGCATCAAAATCTATAGAGATAGATCAAGACGCCTAATAGGACTTTCCCAAAGCACATACCTTGACAAAGTTTTGAAGAAGTTCAACATGGATCAGTCAAGGAAAGGATTCTTGCCTGTATTGCAAGGTCTGAAGTTGAGTAAGACTCAAAACCCGACCACGACAGAAGAAAGAGAAAGGATGAAAGTCATTCCCTATGCCACAACCATAGGCTCTACTATGTATACCATGACGTGTACTAGACCTGATGTGTGCCTTGCCATAAGTCTAGCATGGAGGTACCAAAGTGATCCAGGAGTAGATCACTGGACATCGCTTAAAATTATCCTTAGGTGCCTAGAGAGAACTAAGGAAATGTTTCTCGGTTATGGAGGTGATAAAGAGTTCGTCCTAAAGGGTTACGTCGATGCAAGTTTTTACACCGATCCGGATGGCTTTGAGTCTCAATCTGGATACGTATTGAACGTGGGAGCAATTAGCTAGAGTAGCTCCATGCAGAGCATTGTAAACATAGATATTTGCGAAGTACACACGGATCTGAATGTTGCAGACCCGTTGACTAAAACCTCTCTCATAGGCAAAACATGATCACACCTTATAACTCATTGGGTGTTGATCACATGACGATGTGAACTAGATTACTAACTCTAGTGCAAGTGGGAGACTGTTGGAAATATGCCCTAGATGCAATAATAAATTAGTTATTATCATATTTCCTTGTTCATGATAAAGGTTTATTATTCATGCTGCATTTGTATTGACTGGAAACTTAAATACATGTGTGAATACATAAACAAATACTATGTCCCAAGTGCGCCTCTACTAGACTAGCTCGTTGATCAAAGATGGTTAAGGTTTCCTAACCATAGATATGAGTTGTCATTTGATAACGGGATCACATCATTAGGAGAATGAAGTGATGGACAAGACCCATCTGTTAGCTTAGCATATGATCGTTCAATTTATTGCTATTGCTTTCTTAATGTCAAATGCATATTCCTTTGACCATGAGATCATGCAACTCCTGGATACCGTAGGAATACCTTGTGTGCTATCAAACATCACTTCGTAACTGGGTGATCATAAAAGTGCTCTACAGGTATCTCCGAAGGTGTCTGTTGAGTTGGCGTGAATCGAGATTGGGATTTGTCACTCCATATGACGGAGAGGTATCTCTGGGTCCTCTCGGTAATACACCATCACAAGAAGCTTGCAAGCAAAGTGACTAAGGAGTTAGTTGCAAGATGATGTATTATGAAACGAGTAAAGAGAGACTTGCCAGTAAAGAGATTGAACTAGGTATGGAGATACCGACGATCGAATCTCGAGCAAGTAACATACCAACAGACAAAGAGAACTACGTATGTTGTCATAAAGGTTCGACCGATAAAGACCTTCATAGAATATGTAGGAACAAATATGGGCATCTAGGTCCCTCTATTGGTTATTGACCGGAGAATCGTCTCGGTTATATCTACATCATTCTCAAACCCATGGAGTCTGCACACTAAACGTTCGTTGACGATATATTACTATATGAGTTATGTATGTTGGTGACCGAATGTCATTTGGAGTCCCGGATGTGATCACGGACATAACGAAGAGCTCTAGAATGCTCCGGAGGTAAAGATTGATATATAGGATGAAGGTGTTGGAGTTTCGAAAATGTTTCGGTATGCACCGGATTATCGTCGGGGTCCCGGAAGGGGTTCCGGGAGGCCACCGGTAGGTTATACCTACTTGGTAGACCTCATGGGCCACAGGAGGGAGGCACACCAGCCCACAAAGGGCTGGGAAGCTCCCCCTCCCCTGCTCACGCATGGAAGGAAGGAGGGGCCAACTGTCAGATTGCTGGAAGGGGTTCCGGGAGGCCATCGGTAGGTTATACCTGGTGGGCCACATGTGCCAAAGGAGGGAGGAGCACCAGCCCACAAAGGGCTGGGAAGCTCCCCCTCCCCTGCTCACACACAGAAGGAAGGAGGGGGTGCCCTAGGGCAACCGACCCCCCTTTCCTCCCCCCATGCACCAAATATGGAAGGGGGGTACGCCTGAGGCAGGGCAGCCGCCGGGCCCCTCCTGCCTTCTCCTTCACACCTAAAGGAAGGAAGGGGGGGCGCCTAGGGCTTCCTCCTCTACCCTCCACCTATATATATGAGAGGAGGGGAGGGGGCAACACATACCACGCTTCCAAGCCGTGTGTGGCGCCCCCTCTCCTTCTAGTTCCTCATCCGTCCAAATTCGTTGTGCTCAGCGAAGCCCTGTGGAATAGTTTCACCACCACCGTCACCATGCCGTCGTGCTGCCGGAACTCATTTACTACTTCACCTCTCTTGCTGGATCGAGAAGGTGAGGACATCATCGAGCAGAATGTGTGCTGAACGCGGAGGTGCCGTGCGTTCGGTGCTTGATCGGTACGGATCGTGAAGGTGTACGACTACATCAACTGCGTTGATAAACACTTCCGCTTAGCAATCTATAAGGGTATGTAGATGCTTTACCCCTCTCGTAGCTATGGATCTCCATGGATATATTTTGTGTGTGCGTAGTAAATTTTTGTTTTCCATGCAACTTTCCCCAACATTAGGGTTGGACCTTCATTGTCATTGATCATGTTTGACATGAACGCCTCCTAGATGATCATGGTTTGCAAGCATTCATTATGTCCGAAATGAACTAGCGGTCTATGCAAAACATTGAACATGCCATATGCAACTTTGATCAGACATGAGCAATAAAAAACATATCGACTCTTGTTCTTTCACTCCGTTGAACAGGTCGTGGGCAGCCCGGGCGCCGCCTATGCCCGTGCTCACCCGCGCCAGAATGAGTTGTGCGAGGGACATAAGTCCACCGCCGGCATCTGCGTGGGCGGAAAGCTCTCCGGAATGACCCAACTAACTGTTGGATCCTCCTTTGTCTCAACGTGGTCCGACGGCGTAATGCGCATTGGCGGACGGATGGAAAGGGTGCGGGGTTCCGGGCGCGACCAGGGGAGGGGGGCAGCTGCTCGTCCATGTCCGCACCTCCTTGCGCCGCCTCCGCCACTTCCCTCTCTCGCTGCCGGCGTCGCTGAGGGAGTCCTGGATTAGGGGGTATCCGGACAGCTGGACTATATACCTTGGCCGGACTGTTGGACCGTGAAGATACAAGACTCAAGACTTCGTCCCGTGTCCGGATGGGACTCTCCTTTGCGTGGAGGACAAGCTTGGCGATCCAGATATTATATTTCCTTCTTTGTAACCGACTCCATGTAAACCCTAGCCCTCTCCGGTGTCTATATAAACCGGAGGGTTTAGTCCTTAGGGACAGAATCATAATCATCATAGGCTAGCTTCTAGGGTTTAGCCTCTACGATCTCGTGGTAGATCAACTCCTGTACTACTCATATCATCAATATCAATCAAGCACGAAGTAGGGTTTTACCTCCATCGAGAGGGCCCGAACCTGGGTAAAACATCGTGTCCCTTGCCTCCTGTTACCATTAGCCTTAGACGCACAGATCGGGACCCCCTACCCGAGATCCGCCAGTTTTGACACTGACATTGGTGCTTTCATTGAGAGTTCCTCCGTGACGTTGGTGCAAGGCTCGATGGCCCGTCTCGTTGTCAAGGACAACATCGCCTTTGGGGGAGCATTGGCGATAGGCCAGATTCTCCGATTAGGCGGCTTCGTCATGGCCGCCCGATCGGCTTCCGCGCCTACGATGACCTCTCAAGTCATCAAAAACAGCCTCCACATCAATTCGGAACTCGCCGAACAGATGAATCCAATAGAGCTCTCCTCCCTCAATGAGCTCTTGGATCGCATCGCTGCTCTGGGAGTCGCTACAGACTATGATCGGGTCAGGCTTAAACCCAACCAGAGGGATATTAAATCCCCACCGGTCACCCATGAGATAGCGGTAGTGGAGGAGCCGCATACGGATTATCCCTCTATTTTGAGGACGAATTATGTCCGGATTACCGAGCTCTCTGAGCCGGATACCCGCTCGCGGGAAAACATGACCCAGACCCCGGATTTAGAATCGGGTATCGGGCCGGAAAAATCGGGCAACACTCCGGATCTCGAGCTATCAAGCCCGGAAGCTCCTCTGCCCCTGGGCGTTAGATCGGATCAGAATCCAGATTCAGCTACACCCACCCACCCGGACTTAAACCGTATCTCCCATATCAGACAAGAGCCCCAAGAGACAGTACATCGCTACTGGGCCAGATTCCTCCTTGTGCTAAACAAGGTCACGGACTGTCGTGAGGAAGATGCAATCTCACTTTTCTGCAAAAGTTGCATGGACAAAGGGATCCTTAATGCTATAAGTCAATGTGACATAGTGCACTTTGCTGACTTAGCAGCCATAGTACAGAAGTACTGTGCGATGGAAAGCGCCTGGAAAACCCAAACAGAATTTTGGGATAGTCCGGCTCTCACCAAAACCTTTGTCCGAACTAAATGGGCGAACTCTTGTAAGTCAGCTGATCCAATCCCCAAGAAACCAAAGCCCACCCCAGGGTGTGGAACCGTATTGGAAGAATGGCTCAATGGGCCATGTAAACTCCACAGCATGCCGGACACTACACCAACACATAGCCTTAGAGCATGTTGGATACTCCGTCAGGTAGCAAAAGTTGGCGAGGATCTTCTTGTAAGCCATAAAGCAGAACAACATCCCGCCAAAGAAAACAATACGATACTAACAGTCTTCGAGACTTTCGCCTCAAACAATAGGCGCAAGTGAGCTCATCGAAATTTCGCTGAAATCTGCCACGTGGCAAAAATAAATCCGTGGAACAACACTGCTATAACTTTCAGTGCCAGTGATGAGCCTCAATTCCAGACAGTCCGGGTACCAGCCGCTTTGGTCCTTAGCCCAATCATGGACGGCTTTTGGCTCACTAAAGTACTCATGGACGGCAGAAGCGGATTAAACTTGATCTACGAAGAAACACTCAACAAGATGGAAATTGACAAAAGCCGCATTGAGCAAAACGGCACAACCTTCAGGGGAATCATCCCTAGTCGGGAAGCACGATGTGCGGGGAAAATCACACTCGATGTGGTATTCGGCACTCCGGAGAATTATAGGTCCGAAGAAATCACATTCCAAGTGGCTCCTTTCAGCAGCGGATACCACGCCCTTTTAGGGCGGGACATGTTCACAAGCTTTCAAGCTATACCCCATTACGGGTACATGAAGCTTAAAATGCGCGGACCCAATGGAATCATCACTCTAGACAGTGATCCGAATGTCGCACTTCGCGCCGAAAACAAAACCGCAGCACTAGCCCTGGAAGCATTATCCAAAGCTCTAGCAGCGAAGAACTAACAACGCTGCACGTCACCGTGGACAGGGACGACGTGATACTCGACAAGCGACCCAAGTCCACCTCATTTAAACCCGCAGACGAGATAGTCAAATTCCAGGTGCATCCAACGGATCCCACGAAGACAGCTTCCATCGGGACACAGTTGAGCCCCATAATGGACACCGCACTACGAGACTTCCTACGCGAGAATTGGGATATTTTTGCCTGGCACCCTTCGGACATGCCGGGCATCCCACGCAGACTGGCCGAACACAACCTCAATATACTGAAAGGATACAAGCCTGTCAGACAGACTCTTAGGCGCTTCTCAGAGCCCAAACGGCAAGCCATGGGGGAAGAGCTAGCCAAGTTACCTGAGGACGGATTCATCAAAGATATCAAGCATCCGGATTGGCTGGAAAATCTGGTAATGGTACCAAAGAAGGACAAATCCTGGCGCCTATGCGTCGACTTCAAAGACCTCAACAAGGCTTGCCCCAAGGATCCCTTCCCCCTCCCTCGCATCGACCAAATCAACGACGCCACCTCAGGACACGACTCACTATGTTTTCTCGACTCATACTCTAGATACCATCAAATAAAGAAGGCAGAGTCCGACCAAGCTGCAATGGCTTTCATAACGCCATATGGTCCTTTCTGCTTCAACACTATGTGATGCGGAGCATCTATCGACCATCACCATGCACGTCAAACCATCACCGCAAGGACGGAGAGGACCGTGGACAAGAGAACACGCACGCACCATCGAAACCGAGGTTGACTCCTTCCTCTTCAAACTCCATTCTAATTCACACGAGAATTGGGTCCTACCTCAAATGGAAGTACTATGCATGATTAGGTGTCAAGGTGTTGATCATGGAGAGGCTAGCGCGAAGACCCAAGCACCCACGGTCGAGGAGAAGGAGGAGAGGAGCGACAAGAGAGAAGACGGAGAAGGCACAAGTGCCCGGACCCCAACCGCCGGAGGGCCAAGTCCCTGGCCACCCCGGGTGCCTGGCCCTCCCCTGGGCGCTGCCTCTGCCGGCCCCGGGTGCCTGGCCTTGGAGCCCCGGGTGCCCGGCCCTTGGCCCAGCCGCCACCGGGGTGCTGGCGTGGCCCACCCCGGGTGCCCGGGTCGCCACCCCCGGGTGCCCGGCCTCCTCCCAGCACGGCCCAGTCCCGCCCTCGGGTGCCCGGTCCAGCTGTTGGAGCAGGCCTACTCCGCCCGGGTGCCCGGGCCACCAACCCGGGTGCCCCCCCCCCTACAGCAGCAGCCCGGCGCGCACCTGACCACCCCGGGTGCCCGGGCCTCACACCCCCGGGTGCCCGGACCCATCCATGTGTGCCTGCGTGCATTTTGTGGTCTTTGACCATTGTACCCCTCTCTCACCCAACTTCGTCCCTAGACTATATAAACACCTCCCCTAGCTCTTTTGGAAGGATAGCAAAGTATTTGATAGACATTTGTGAGCTTTGCTCCATGGGTCCACTCCACTAGGAGATCAAGACCTCCTCTTCGAGTGACCAAACATCAAGACCTCCTCCTTGGGGAAGGATCCCCATCATAGGATCATCAAGCCCTCATCTCCTTCTTAGTATTTGGGATGAACTCTACCATGTATCTTGTTTCCCTTTGATTGTTCATGTACCTTGTGGATCTTGTGTGTTTGTTAGTCTAGTGGATGTGTGATTTGGACTTGTTCTTGAGTGTTCCTCTTGTTGTCCCTCTTGTGTTCATCTTGTTCTTGGGGATTCCCCCTCCAATTCGTGAAAGATCTTCACTTAGGGTTCCACCCTACAACACTATGCCTTTCGGGCTTAAAAATGCCGGAGCAACCTATCAACGCATGATTCAAACATGCCTGGAAAAGCAAATCAGCAAGACAGTGGAGGCATATGTGGACGACGTGGTCAAGACACGTCTAAACCCTAATAGACGACTTGAGGCTTACGTTTGATAACCTCCGAACATACGATATCAAGCTAAACCCGGAAAATGTGTTTTCGGCGTGCCCTCTAGGAAGCTGCTCGGCTTCATTGTTTCCAATAGAGGAATTGAAGCGAATCCGACAAAAATCCGAGCTCTCTCGCAGTTAGCTATCCCAACAGACCTCAAGCATATCCAAAAACTAGCTGGATGCGTGTGGAAGTGCAATCATGCCCTTACATTATGTTTTGATGTTAATGACAATCTACATGTAGGGGACTAACAATGGCTATCAAGTGAATCTCAGGTGTTGGTCCCTGGTTCGTTAAATTGTGTGTGGATCAAGAGCATATGAAGTGGGTTCTCTCAAGGATGAAGTGTTAAAATGATGTTTCATTTTGTTTCCTTGAGTATAGGATCCCGCACTATTAAGAGGGGATCGATTGGGTTCGTAACAGACTTGCTCTAGTCAAAATACTCCTTCCCATAGTTCTTTTTATCCATTCTTGACTTTGAACCATTCTGTCTCTGGGAGTGCCGGATGTCCGGGCCTCATGTCGGATGTCCGTGCCGCCCCCCCCCGGATGTCCGGCTCATGCCCGGATATCTGGCCCTTGCTTTTTCCCTTTCCAGTAGGTTGTCAGTTTTTCGCCGGATGTCCGGGTGTTCACCGGATTTTCAGGCCTTCCTATCTCGCCGGATGTCCGGGCCCTATTCCGGATGTCCGGCCCCTTACTGCCCAAAAAACTGATATGGTTCTGTAAATGTTTGTGGGCTCTTCGGATGTCCGGCTATCTTCCGGATGTCCGGGCTTTCCTTTTACGCCGGATGTCTGGGCTTGACCCCCGGATGTCCGGCTCCTCTGGTTCCTACTCTGTTCTGCCCTGTTCTCCAAGTGGCTTGCCAGGCCGGATGTCCGGCCCCTAGCCCGGATGTCCGGCCTGCCCGTTCACTTGCACTACAACGGCCATATTTGAGCTCACACTATATATATAGCCTTTCTTCCCCACGAGAGAGGTTGACCATTCACTTTGAACAAACCCTAGAACACTTCTCACTCTCTCTCTCATTCCTACACACCAAATCTTAGATCCCCAAGGGATTTGAGAGCTTTGGAGAGAAGTTGTCCGATCAAGTGATAGATCCACTTCTCCCCCTTCTTTGCTCCCAAGGAATTCGTGATTAGAGCAAGTCTTGAGCTTTTCACCATCGATCTTGTTACTCTTGGAGGTTGGAGACTCCTAGACGGTAGGAGTCTTTCGGAGAGGAATCGACCTTTGTGATTACCCCCGGAAAAGTTTGTGAGGGTTTGGAGACCACCCCAAGGTCTACCACTAGTGGTGGAGAAATGCCTTCGTGGTGTTGTCTCAAAGGGAGAATAGGGTGAGACTTCATCGCGTTGGTGTGCCTTCGTGGTAACATCCACCTCTCTAATGGTGACGTAGCTTCCCTCCAAGGAAGTGAACATCGGTACATCCTCGTCTCCCGGAGTTGCGGTTATTCCTAACCATAACTCTCTACTTGTGGTTACTTGTCTCTTAGCACTTACTTATATCATATTGTGCTTGTTTACCTACATACTTGTGTTTCTTGTTTATCTTGCTTAACACTTAATACTACACTTACAATTGTTAGGATCACTTTCATATTCCGCATTAGTGCCTAAAATTGCTAAGTAACAATTAAAATTTGTAATTGTACCTATTCACCCCCCCCCTCTAGGTCCATCTCGATCCTTTCAATTGGTATCAGAGCCTCATGCTCTATTCTTGTGGCTTAGCCGCCCTAGAGCGAGATGAACCCGAATGGGACTCCGCTGGTTGCAGATCCTATGGATAAAGGCGAGGCTTCTTCTGAAGTCAAGTCTTTTACATCTGAGGATCTGGAACGGGCCCTTGCTAAGCAAAAAGAGGAGCATGAGGCTTCTCTTGAGGCCTTGGTCCAACTGAGATTAGCCACGTTGTCCATGATGCTTGCACCACTCTCGGGTGGTGCCATTTCGAGGCCAACCGTGCCTACTTCGTCACTTGGTCAACAACCTCCTAGCAATGAACACACAAGTGTTCCTTGGCTTTATGCAAGACCTCAGGTTGAGAAACCAAGATATAATCCTCAAGGCAAACCTCCTTTACTTAGTGCCACTTCTGATTTTGCTTTGTGGAGAGTTGCTATGCAGGATCATCTTCGACATGGAAACGATGAGATGCTGGAGATCTTGGAGTATGGCTATCATGTGGTTGATCCAAAGAACCCTACACCAAGAGAAATTTATGACAAGAATCTCAATGACACTGCAATCATGTGTATAAGGAGAGGTATGGATGAAAAGCAAAGGAGACCGTTCATACACATCACAAGTGCCAAGGAGCTATGGGAAAGTGTTATACGATCCAAGACTGGCACTTCTACCCTCCGGAGTGCTCAATATGAAATTGCCAAGGGGAAATTGCAAAACTTTTGTATGGAGAAAGGTGAAACCCCCAATCAACTCCATGAGCGCCTCATGACTCTCACTGCCGATATTGAGTCATGTGAGTGTGACAAGACACAAGATGGATTCAACATGACTAAGAGATTCCTTGTGGATAAGTTGCTTCATGCTCTTGCTCCATATCACCATCAAATGGTGTGGGACATAAGACAACACCAGACCTTCAAGGAAATGACTACAGATGACATCATATCCACCTTTCAACTATTTGAAGAGTCAAAGGCTAATGCCACAAAACATCTTGCCATGCATGGTTCCCCATCATCAAAGGTCAATCTTGCATTGAAGGCCAAGCATGTATGTGAAGATGAGCAAAGTGAAGAAGAAGAAGAAGATGATGATGAAGAAGATGGTGATGAGATTGAATTCGACGAGGGCCCTTCATATGAAGACATGGATCTCTTTGTCAAGAAGTTTAGCACGGGAAAATTCAAGGGAAGATTTCAAAAGAAGAAAGTAAGAAAATGCTACAAATGTGAGGAAACCAACCACTTCTCCAATGAGTGCCCTTATGAGAAGAGAGAAGATAAACCAAGGTTTCCCAAGACCTTTCCTAAGAAGAAATTGCCAAATCCTTTGAACTCCAAGCTCAATAAGAGAGATGGGAAAGCAATGGTTGCTCAAGAAGAATCCGATCCGGATGATGTTAGTGGTTTTGCCGGAGTTGCTCAAGACTCTCAAAACACTTTGATGTTAGTAAACAAGAGTGGTGACGTGGTCACTGACAACTACATGAAAGATTACAAGGGCAACGCTCACAAGTGTCTAATGGCAAAGGCCATGATAGAAGATGGAGAGGAACAAATCTCTCCTGACAAGGTCAAGGTAACTCCACGATCAAATCCTCCTCTTTTCACTCCTTCTACTCCTAGTGATGAGTATCTTGATGCGGAGGATAGCTATGAGGATGATGATCTAGATGATCCTATGCTTGCTAAACTTAATAAGTTCATGTGTTCCCTCAAAGGAAAGAAGCTCACTATGTTTCGCATGCTTATGGAGATGGTGAGTAAGCACACCATCACCATTAAGGAACTCGAAACCCTCGTCACCGAGGAAAAGGAAAAATGTAAAATCCTTGAGCGGAAAGTTCAATATGAGGAAACACGAAATGGTGAACTATGCTTAAAAATTGGTGCAAATATTGATGTTCATACTAATGATCTTGCCTCCTTGAAAAAGGCTATTGACTCTTGCGAAGAGTTGATGAATGATAAATGTAAGCTTATTAAGTCTAATGCTTCTCTCTCTAAGGATTGTGAGCTCCTATCCGTGTCTCTCAAGACTAAGGAAGGAGAGCTGACTGTTCTTACAAAGAGTTTTGAAACGCTCAAACTTACTTATCTTGAAACTCTAGCCAAGGCTTACTCTTCTCCTATTATAAATGTTGATGCTTGTACTACTAACTCTAGTAGTGATCTAGCATCTATTCTTGAGGAAAATCGATTTCTCGAGGCTCAAGTCGAGAAAGGTCTCATGACATGTGCTCAAGGGCAAAAGAATCTTGATGAGATATTGAGTCAACACAATGAGGTGTTTGCCAAAGTGGGACTTGGGTTTGACCCAAGCACAAGCAAGAAGAAGGCGCCCTCTCAAAAGTGCACAACCCCTCTAAAGGAAACATTTGTACGAGAAGGGCACAAGGAGAAAGGAAAGGTTGTGAGTGGGAAGGCCACAAGGGGCATGCCCACTCTCAACAAGCCTAAAGAGTTCATGCCTCCATCCTATGTACTTCGTAAGACTAAGGATGGAGAAGTCTTTGCAAAATTTGTTGGTCCTCGAAATGCATTCCGGTTTTATGCTATTTGGGTCCCTAAGACCCTTGTGACTAACTTGAGAGGTCTCATTGTAAAATGGGTGCCTCTAACCAAGTCTTAATTGTGTGTAGGTTGACTTCTCCGGTGGAGTGAAATGGGTGATTGATAGTGGATGTACAAATCATATGACCAGAGATAGCAAATTGCTCTACGATTTCATGGAAGCTATTCAACCATTTATGAGCATTATGTTTGGTGGAGGTTCAAAAGGACATGTACTCGGGTTGGGCAAGGTGGCTATCACAAATGACATGTCGCTTGCAAATGTCATGCTTGTAAGTTGGTTTAATTTTATTGTCCACCTACTTCTGTCACCTGATAAGTTTGAATGGACTGTTAAAATGTTAAAGTCTGGAATGTGGGAACTGGTTTCTGCTGTGGAAAACATGGATCATGCTTACATATTTTACATCCCTCATGAGTGTCCTGCTTCTCATGCACCTATTTGTCAGGCCATGGACATTGAGGGCCAACTTAGCAAAGTCAAGGGCAAGGAGAATATTGGACTAGCTTCCAATTTGCATGATGTGGAGTCACAGGAACTTCTGCAGCCTTTTGGCTCTGAAAACTTAAGGAAAAGAAGGAGTGGGAAGACACCCCTGGTTGAAACAGAGGTAAGGAGAAGTGATAGAATCAAAAAAGATAATGCTGGTTATAAAAGAAATTCTTGCTCAAATTCTAGCTGTCTGCCTTGCAATGCTGCCCCTCCAATCATTTCAAAATCAGTTGTCAAAAACCTCACTGCCTCTTTCTGCAAGGTTGCTGAGGGGGATCTGGAGGATAAGCTGCCTTAGAAGCCCAGGAGAAGGCAAGATGAGGAATTGGCCAAGGTGCCCTTGGCCTCAGAAGAGGACAACCCATCCAACTCTTCTTAATGTTAGTTGACTTCAGTTGGTATAGGGTGTTTTGGGGTAGTAGGTTTGGATTATGCTGTCCTTACTGGGATTTCTCAATGACTTTTGTAATGATGGGAGATTGGTTCTTTCTGGATCTTGTGGATCTGCTGGTGCACTCTATTATTGAGACCTATATGATGTATGGTTCATGGATGCTGTGCTGCTTCTGTGATGTGTTGTGCTTCATGGTTTTATGTTCTCTATGCTTCCTCAACTTCATGTATGTGCTCTTGATTGATCAAGTGCTGGTGCTTGATTACTGCTGCAGAAACTTTTATTGTTGTCATGAATAACACAAACAGGAATTGGAATATCCTCAATTGGAATATTAGAGGGATGAACTCTGAAGATAAATGGTTGGCTATTAAGCAGAAAATTGAAGAGAGTGACTGTAGCATCTTGTGTCTTCAAGAAACTAAAAGAGAGTCTTTTGATGCAGCTTACATCAAAAACTTTTGTCCTAACAGAATTAACAAATTTGCTTTCCTCCCATCTGTTGGAGCTTCTAGGGGGTTGCTAGTGGCTTGGAATGGATCTCAGTTTACAGGAGAAGTTATTGCTCAAAATAGATTCTCACTTTCAGTTCAATTCACCAGCTTGTTATCCAATCAGTCTTGGATCCTAACTAACATTTATGGCCCTTGTGATCCTCGGGACAAAGTGGATTTCATTAATTGGTTTCTCAATATTCACATGTCTGCAGATGTGGACTGGATTCTTATGGGGGACTTTAATCTCATGAGAGCCCCTTCTGACAGAAACAGACCCGGTGGAGATGTTAATGACATGCTCTTGTTCAATGAGGCAATCAGCAATCAGCGATTAATTGAGGTGCCACTGCAGGGCAGAAAATTCAGTTGGAGCAACATGCAGCATGATCCTCTTTTGGTCAAATTGGACTGGTTTTTTACTTCTGCCTCTTGGATGACCACTTTCCCAAACACCATAGTCCTGCCACTTGCAAAACCTATATCTGATCACTTGCCCTGTGTCATCAAAATTGGTACTTCCATTCCTAAAGCAAGAGTTTTTAGATTTGAAAACTATTGGCTGCAACATTCAGACTTCAAACAGGTGGTGGCTGCTGCTTGGAGCATCCCAGTGGGGAATCTTGATGCTGTTAAAAATTTGAATGCAAAATTCAAGAACTTGAGGAGAGCTTCGAAGTTGTGGGCTAGGTCTTTATCTTGCATGAAAGACAAGATTGCCAAGCTTAATGATCTCATTTTCCTTTGGGATTTTTTTGAGGAATTCAGAGAATTACACACTCATGAATGGAACTACAGGGATATCTTAAAAGAGCAGCTGCTCATTCTTCTCAGGAACCAAAAGATCTATTGGAAGCAAAGGGGAAAGATTAAGGGGGTAAAATTTGGGGATGAGAACACAAAATTCTTCCATACTAAATCATATTGCTGTACTTCAAAATGATGATCAAGTTGAAATATCAGATCATGCTGGGAAAGCTGCAATCCTCTGGGAAGCTTTTAAGAAGAGAATGGGCACATCTCATAAAACGGCTATGCACTTCAACTTGGAATCCCTTTTTGGCCCAAGGCAGGATCAAACTATTTTTGATAACTTGGAGTTACCTTTCTCTGAAGAGGAAATTAATGATGTTGTTAAGGAACTTCCACCTGATAAATCACCAGGTCCTGATGGTTTCAACAATGAATTTTTGAAATCTTGTTGGGATATTATAAAAGGGGATGTGCTTAGATTTATTCAAGATTTCCATGCTGGGCAAATCTCACTTGAGAGCTTAAACACGTCTTACATCACCCTTATTCCTAAAGGAAGCACACCACTGACAGCAAATGACTTCAGACCTATTTCTCTCCTTAATTGCTGTCTTAAACTTGTCACTAAGTTGTTGGCTAACAGGCTGCAGAAAGTAATTCTAAAACTAGTGCACATCAACCAATATGGTTTCCTCAAGGAAAGGTCCATTCATGACTGTTTGGGTTGGGCATATGAGTATCTGCATCAATGCCATAAGTCCAAAAAGGAAATTGTTGTGCTTAAACTAGATTTCAAAAAGGCTTTTGACACCATTGAGCACCAAGCAATACTAGAGATATTAAAGGCCAAAGGTTTTGGAGACAGATGGATCAACTGGATTAAAATGTTGTTCACTTCTGCATCATCTGCTATCATGCTTAATGGGGTTCCTGGCAAAAAGTTTTACTGTCTCAGGGGGGTCAGACAAGGAGATCCTCTATCACCACTATTATTTGTGCTTGCTGCAGACTTGCTTCAGTCAATTCTTAACAAGGCCATGCACCTGGGTATACTTTCTTCACCTCTGCAAGTGCAATCCTGTCCTAACTTTCCCATTGTCCAGTATGCTGATGACACTCTGGTTCTTCTTCAAGCTGATGCAAAGCAACTTCATTGCCTCAAAGCACTCCTAAATACTTTTGCTGATGCAACTGGCCTTAAAGTGAATTATAACAAATCAAGTCTTATCCCAATCAATGTGCCTGAGGACAAGGTGGAAATTTTGACAAATACATTTCAGTGTAAAAGAGAATCTTTTCCCATTCAGTATTTGGGAACACCATTGGGTCTTCATAAGCCTACTGTGGAGCAATGCTTTCCTCTAGTCACAAGATTGCAGAAAAAGCTTGTGGGTTTATCCTCATTCATGACAATGGCTGGGAGATTGTTGCTGGTAAAATCTGTTTTAAACTCTTTGTTGATTTACCTAATGGGATGCCTTGATGTGCCTGTCACCATCAAATCACAAGCTATCAAGTTGTTGAGACACTGTCTCTGGAGAGGACCTGACCTTGAGGATCATAGGCCCGCCATGGTGGCTTGGAGCACTGTTTGTATACCTAAGGACCAAGGAGGTCTGGGGATGATGGATATCTTTGTCCAAAACAAAGCTTTGCTTCTCAAAAACCTGCACAAGTTTTATAATAGGCACAACATTCCATGGGTTAACTTGATTTGGGAAACTTATTATGCAAATAATTTGCTGCCTGGCAGCAATTGGGTTGGTTCTTTTTGGTGGAAGGCAAATCTCAAGCTCATTCATAATTTCAAATCCTTGGCCAGATGTCACATAGGGGATGGTAAAAGTGCTCTATTCTGGTCTGATCTGTGGCATTCAGCTTGTTTACAGGACTTGTTCCCTCACCTCTTCTCATTTGTGAAGGACCAGAACACCACTGTGCACACCATTATTCATACTGAATACTTGGAGGATCTATTTCAACTCCCTCTCACTGTGCAAGCTTTCCAGGAATTTGAAAGTATGGAAGACATTTGTTTTGCTCTAAGGAATTCTGACTTCCTGGATTGCACTGACACTTGGAGCTACATTTGGGGTAATGAGCAATTCTCAGTTGCTAAGGCATATAAAGTTACGATGGGAGTTAAAATAGTGCCCCAGTAGTTCAATTGGATTTGGAATAGCTCTTGTCAGCCAAAGCACAAGGTGTTTTTTTGGAGATTACTTCATGACAAGCTCAATACTAGGAATCTTCTTCGCAGGAAAACTTTCCAGTTGGCTAGCTACAATTGTGCTCTAAATAATTGTCCTCAGGAGGAAACTTTACATCATCTCTTCTGGACCTGCCCTTTTGCAGCTCAGTGTTGGGATATTATTTGTCCTTCCAGGCAACATAATGTGTCTGTGCTTGAAGCCTTTGAGGATCTCAGGTCCAAACTTCATGTTCCATTCTCCATGGAAATCATCATTCTAGCTTCTTGGGCCATATGGATTTCAAGAAATAATCTGATATTTCAAGCCATTCAGCCTTCCATTCAGAGGTGGAAAGTCATTTTCCTTGATGAGCTTAATCTTCTGAGATATAGAGTGAAAAGGAGCTATGCCAGAGCTTTCTGTACTTGGCTTGATAACCTTGTACTGTAATTTATCTTTTGTTTTTATTCTGTTTCTTTTTTCTTTTCTTTCTTTTGGCTTACCTCAAGCCTTTGTACTGTAAGACCTTTGTTTTTAAATTAATATAAAAAATGCAGTGGGGCTTTTCCCTACTGTGTACAGTCAAAAAAATGTCATGCTTGTTCAATCCCTTAAATACCACTTGCTTTCTGTTCGCCAATTGGCTTCTGTTGGTTATGATACACTCTTTGGACTAATGGATGTGAAAGTCTTTAAGAGAGATACTCTCGAAGTGGCCTTTGTTGGAGAGTTGGATGGCAACCTTTACACGGTTGATTTCTCAAAAGAGAGCACATTCCATGCAACGTGTCTAATGGCCAAGGCTGACAAGGAGTGGCTATGGCATTGCCGGCTAGCCCATGTCGGCATGAGGAATCTTCAAGATCTCTTAAAGGGGAATCACATCCTTGGACTAACCAATGTCTCTTTTGAGAAAGATCGTGTGTGTAGTGCATGCATAGCTGGGAAGCAACATCAATCAAAGCACCCACCCAAGAACATAGTATCTACTTCAAGGCCCTTGGAGCTCCTTCATGTGGATCTTTTTGTGCCTCCTTCATGGGATAGTCTTGGTGGGAAAAAGTATGGGCTTGTCATTGTTGATGATTACTCAAGATATACATGGGTGTTCTTCCTCAAGTCCAAGGACGAAACCAAGATCACCTTCATTGATTTTGCCAAGCAAGCTCAACGCAAGTTTGACAAAGAAATCCTGGCAATAAGAAGTGACAATGGCTCTGAGTTCAAGAACTATACCTTGGAAGAATTCCTTAGTGATGAAGGGATTGAGCATCAATATTCTGCTCCATACACTCCTCAGCAAAATGGTGTAGCTGAAAGGAAGAACCGTACACTTGTAGAGATGGCAAGGTCCATGCTGGATGAATACAAGTCACCACATAGTTTTTGGGCCGAAGCTGTCAACACCGCATGCCATGCATCAAACCGGCTCTTCCTCCGCACTATATTGGAAAAGACTCCATATGAGCTTCTAACTGGGAACAAGCCAAATGTCAAGTACTTTCGTGTATTTGGGTGCAAATGTTTCATCCTCAACAAAAGAGAACGGTTAGGAAAATTTCAATCCAAAACAATTGAGGGTATATTTGTTGGCTATGGATCAAACTCTCACGCCTATAGAGTCTATAACGAATCCAATGGATGTGTTGTAGAAACTTGTGACATGGTGTTTGATGAATTTAATGGCTCCCATGGGGAGCAAGTTGATCTAAGTGATGCAGGTGAAGAAGATTCTTCTCAAGACATTTTGACCATGGGTGTTGGTGCACTTCTTCCTATGGAACAGGAACCTCATGATGATGAAGAAGAAGATGGAAGTATCACACATCATCAAACTACTTCAACACCCATACCATCACAAGCTCCTAGTGCTCAACAAATGCCCTTAGCCCAAGTAGAAGAAGATGATCAAGTTCCTCTTCATGATAATCTTCAAGAACAAGATCATCATCAAGTGCAAGAACAAGAAAGTCCAATCCTTGATGATGAACCTCAACAAATGCAATATGAACAAGAAGATCGTCCTCCACACATTAATGATCCATATGTTGAGGACGCGGATGATGGACATGAAGTTGAACCTCGTGAAACCCTTACCTCTATCATGCCACGAGTGGCCGGTCGTGTTGATGTTGACAAAATTCTCACCGGCATATCGGAAGGTAGAGTCACTCGTAAACATTTGACAAACTTTTGTGCTCACTTCTCGTTTGTGTCTAGTATTGAGCCCATCAAGGTACAAGATGCATTGATGGACAACGATTGGCTAGTTGCTATGCAAGAAGAGTTGAACAGTTTTGAACGCAACCAAGTGTGGTCATTAGTCAAGAGGCCACCTACCGAGCACAACATCATTGGAACAAAATGGATTTTCAAGAACAAACAAGATGAGAATGGTGTAATCATCCGCAACAAGGCAAGTTTGCGGCTTCAATGACCAAGAACTTTGAAATGTCACTCAATGCGGATTTGAAGTTCTTCCTCGGATTTCAAATTCAACAATTTCAAGAAGGAATTTTCTTGTCTCAAGCAAAATACCTCAAGGATATCCTAGAAAGTTTGGTATGTCTGATGCTAGTCCATGTAAGACACCAATGCCAACCAGAATAACACTCACTGAAGACACAAACGGTATCCCTTTCGACCCCTCTAAATACCGCTCTATGATTGGTTCATTGCTTTATCTTTGTGCATCTAGACCAGACATCATGTTTAGTGTATGCATGTGTGCTAGATTTCAAGCTTCCCCTAGGGAAAGTCATCATAAGGCGGTTAAGCATATTCTTAGATACCTTGTTCACACCCCAAAGTTGGGTCTATGGTATCCCAAGGATGCTAAGTTTGATCTGATTGGGTACACGGATGCGGATTGGGCCGAAGACAAAGTGGATCATAAGTCCACTTCCGGTACATGTCAGTTTCTTGGATGCTCCTTGGTAAGTTTGTCATCAAAGAAACAAAATTGTATTGCCCTCTCTACCGCAGAAGCTGAATACATTGCTGCCGCCAGTTGTGCAACTCAGTTATTATGGATGAGGCAAACTTTGAAGGATTATGGTATCACCTATAGACATGTGCCTCTTCTATGTGATAATGAAAGTGCCATCAACATTGCTGAGAACCCCAAGGATCATCTCCGCACCAAGCACATTGATATTAGGTATCACTTCTTGAGAAATCATGTTGAGAAGGGTGATATTCACATTGATCACATTGGTACATATTTACAACTGGCAGATATTTTCACCAAACCATTGGATGAAGCAAGGTTTTGTCGGCTTAGGCGTGAACTTGGTATCTTGGAGCTTGACAACATTATGTGAAATATAGTACTCATTCATACATAAACTTAATGTTTTGTCTTGATGTAGGCATATATTTAGGGGGAGACACTCAACTCATGAGTAATCTCACCTTACATAATGCATAAATAGAACAAACTGTTGGAAATATGCCCTAGAGGCAATAATAAATTGATTATTATTATATTTCCTTGTTCATGATAATCGTTTATTATCCATGCTAGAATTGTATTGATAGGAAACTCAGATACATGTGTGGATACATAGACAACACCATGTCCCTAGTAAGCCTCTAGTTGACTAGCTCGTTAATCAATAGATGGTTACGGTTTCCTGACCATGGACATTGGATGTCGTTGATAACGGGATCACATCATTAGGAGAATGATGTGATGGACAAGACCCAATCCTAAGCCTAGCACAAGATCATGTAGTTCGTATGCTAAAGCTTTTCTAATGTCAAGTATCATTTCCTTAGACCATGAGATTGTGCAACTCCCGGATACCGTAGGAGTGCTTTGGGTGTGCCAAACGTCACAACGTAACTGGGTGGCTATAAAGGTACACTACGGGTATCTCTGAAAGTGTCTGTTGGGTTGGCACGAATCGAGATTGGGATTTGTCACTCTGTGTAAACGGAGAGGTATCTCTGGGCCCACTCGGTAGGACATCATCATAATGTGCACAATGTGACCAAGGGGTTGATCACGGGATGATGTGTTACGGAACGAGTAAAGAGACTTGCCGGTAACGAGATTGAACAAGGTATCGGTATACCGACGATCGAATCTCGGGCAAGTACCATACCGCTAGACAAAGGGAATTGTATACGGGATCGATTGAGTCCTTGACATCGTGGTTCATCCGATGAGATCATCGTGGAACATGTGGGAGCCAACATGGGTATCCAGATCCCGCTGTTGGTTATTGACCGGAGAACGTCTCGGTCATGTCTGCATGTCTCCCGAACCCGTAGGGTCTACACACTTAAGGTTCGATGACGCTAGGGTTATAAAGGAAGCTTGTATGTGGTTACCGAATGTTGTTCGGAGTCCCAGATGAGATCCCGGACGTCACGAGGAGTTCCGGATGGAGGTAAAGATTTATATATAGGAAGTCCTGTTTCGGCCATCGGGACAAGTTTCGGGGTCATCGGTATTGTACCGGGACCACCGGAAGGGTCCCGGGGGCCCACCGGGTGGGGCCACCTGCCCCGGGGGGCCACATGGGCTGTAGGGGGTGCGCCTTGGCCTACATGGGCCAAGGGCACCAGCCCCTAGAGGCCCATGCGCCAAGATAAAGGAAAAAGGGGAGAGTCCTAAAGGGGGAAGGCACCTCCGAGGTGCCTTGGGGAGGATGGACTCCTCCCCCCTCCTTAGCCGCACCCCTTCCTTGGAGGAGGGGGCAAGGCTGCGCCTCCCCCCTCTCCCCTGCCCCTATATATAGTGGAGGGGAGGGAGGGCATCCATACCTGAGCCCTTGGCACCTCCCTCCCTCCCGTGACACCTCCTCCTCTCCCGTAGGTGCTTGGCGAAGCCCTGCAGGATTGCCACGCTCCTCCATCACCACCACGCCGTTGTGCTGCTGCTGGATGGAGTCTTCCTCAACCTCTCCCTCTCTCCTTGCTGGATCAAGGCGTGGGAGACATCGTCGAGCTGTACGTGTGTTGAACGCGGAGGTGCCGTCCGTTCGGCACTAGGATCATCGGTGATCTGAATCACGACGAGTACGACTCCATCAACCCCGTTCACTTGAACGCTTCCGCTTAGCGATCTACAAGGGTATGTAGATGCACTCTCCTTTCTACTCGTTGCTGGTCTCTCCATAGATAGATCTTGGTGTTACGTAGGAAATTTTTTGAATTTCTGCTACGTTCCCCAACAGTGGCATCATGAGCTAGGTCTATTGGGTAGATTCTTTGCACGAGTAGAACACAAAGTAGTTGTGGGCGTCGATATTGTTCAATATGCTTGCCGTTACTAGTCTTATCTTGATTCGGCGGCATCGTGGGATGAAGCGGCCCGGACCAACCTTACACGTACGCTTACGTGAGACCGGTTCCACCGACAAACATGCACTATTGCATAAGGTGGCTGGCGGGTGTCTGTCTCTCCCACTTTAGTCGGATCGGATTCGATGAAAAGGGTCCTTATGAAGGGTAAATAGCAATTGGCATATCACGTTGTGGTTCATGCGTAGGTAAGAAACGTTCTTGCTAGAAACCCATAGCAGCCACGTAAAACATGCAAACAACAATTAGAGGACGTCTAACTTGTTTTTGCAGGGTATGCTATGTGATGTGATATGGCCAAAGGATGTGATGAATGATATATGTGATGTATGAGATTGATCATGTTCTTGTAATAGGAATCACGACTTGCATGTCGATGAGTATGACAACCGGCAGGAGCCATAGGAGTTGTCTTAATTTATTTGTGACCTGCGTGTCAACTTAAACGTCATGTAATTACTTTACTTTATTGCTAACCGTTAGCCATAGTAGTAGAAGTAATAGTTGGCGAGGCAACTTCATGAAGACACGATGATGGAGATCATGATGATGGAGATCATGGTGTCATGCTGGTGACGATGATGATCATGGAGCCCCGAAGATGGAGATCAAAAGGAGCAAAGTGATGATGGCCATATCATGTCACTATTTGATTGCATGTGATGTTTATCATGTTTATACATCTTATTTGCTTAGAACGACGGTAGTAAATAAGATGATCCCTTACAACAATTTCAAGAAGTGTTCTCCCCTAACTGTGCACCGTTGTGACAGTTCGCTGTTTCAAAACATCACGTGATGATCGGGTGTTTTATTCAGACGTTCAAATACAACGGGTATTGACGAGCCTAGCATGTACAGACATGGCCTCGGAACACATGCAAAACACTTAGGGTTAACTTGACGAGCCTAGCATGTACAGACATGGCCTCGGAACACGGAGACCGAAAGGTCGAACATGAGTCGTATAGAAGATACGATCAACATGAAGATGTTCACCGATGATGACTAGTCCGTCTCACGTGATGATCGGACACGGCCTAGTTTGACTCGGATCATGTAATCACTTAGATGACTAGAGGGATGTCTATCTGAGTGGGAGTTCATAAGATGAACTTAATTATCCTGAACATAGTCAAAATGTTTTAGCAAATTATGTCGTAGCTCACGCTATAGTTCTACTGTTTAGATATGTTCCTAGAGAAAAATTAGTTGAAAGTTGATAGTAGCAATTATGCGGACTAGGTCCGTAAACTGAGGATTGTCCTCATTGCTTCATAGAAAGCTTATGTCCTTAATGCACCGCTCAGTGTGCTGAACCTCGAACGTTGTCTGTGGTTGTTGCGAACATCTGACATACACGTTTTGATAACTACGTGATAGTTCAGTTAAACGGTTTAGAGTTGAGGCACCAAAGACGTTTTTGAAACATCGCGAAACATATGAGATGCTTTGAGGGCTGAAATTGGGATTTCAGGCTCGTGCCCATGTCAAGAGGTATAAGACCTCCGATGACTTTCTTAACCTGCAAACTAAGGGAGAAAAGCTCAATCATTGAGCTTGTGCTCAGATTGTCTGAGTACAACAATCATTTGAATCGAGTGGGAGTTGATCTTCCAGATAAGACAGTGATGGTTCTCCAAAGTCATTGCCACCAAGCTGTTAGAGCTTCGTGATGAACTATAACATATCAAGGATAGATATGATGATCCTTGAGGTATTCGCGTTGTTTGACATCGCGAAAGTAGAAATCAAGAAGGAGCATCAATTGTTGATGGTTGGTGAAACCACTAGTTTCAAGAAGGGCAAGGGCAAGAAGGGATACTTCATGAAACGGCAAATCAGCTACTGCTCTAGTGAAGAAACCCAAGGTAAAACCCAAACCCGAGACTAAGTGCTTCTGTAATAAGGGGAACAACCACTAGAGCAGAATTACCCTAGATACTTGGTAGATAAGAAGGCTGGCAAGGTCGATAGAAGTATATTGGATATACATTGTGTTAATGTGTACTTTGCTAGTACTCCTAGTAGCACCAGGGTATTAGATACCGGTTCGGTTGCTAAGTGTTAGTAACTCGAAATAAAAGCTACGGAATAAAACGGAGACTAGCTAAAGGTGAGCTGACGATACGTGTTGGAAGTGTTTCCAAGTTTGATGTGATCTAACATCGCACGCTCCCTCTACCATCAAGATTAGTATTAAACCTGAATAAGTGCTCTTGCATCTAAAGGAATGGTTTATTAAATCTCGATTGTAGTAATACACATGTTCATGCCAAAAGATAGTAATGATAGTACCACCTACTTGTGGCACTGCCACGTAAGTCATATCGGTATAAAACGCATGAAGAAGCTCCATATTGATGGATCTTTGGGCTCACTCGTTTTTTGAAAAGTTTGAGACATGCGAACCATGTCTATTGGTGTATATGCATGAAGAAACTCCATGCAAATGGACCGTTTTGACTCACTTGATTTTGAATCACTTGGGACATGCAAATCATACCACATGGGCAAGATGACTGAAAAGCCTCGTTTTCAGTAAGAGGGAACAAGATAGCAACTTGTTGGAAGTAACACATTTTGATGTGTGCAGTCCAATGAGTGCTGAGGCATGCAGTGAATATCGTTATGTTCTTACTTCACAGATGATTCGAGTAGATGTTGAGTATATTTACTTGATGAATCACGAGTCTGAATTATTGAAAGGTTCAAGTAATTTCAGTGTGAAGTTGAAAGATCGTCGTGACAAGAGGATAAAAGATCTATGATATGATCATAGAGATGAATATCTGAATTACGAGTTTTGGCACACAATTAAGACATTGTGGAAATTGTTTCACAATTAATACCGCCTGGAACACCATAGTGTGATGGTGTGTCCGAACATCATAGTTGCACCCTATTGGATATGATGCATACCATGATGTCTCTTATCGAACTGCCACGATAGTTTATGGGTTAGGCATTAAAGACAACCACATTTACTTTAAATAGGGCACCACGTAATTCCGATGAGATGACACCGTATGAATTATGGTTTAGAGAAACCTAAGTTGTCGTTTCTTAAAGGTTTGGGGCTGCGACGCTTATGTGAAAAAGTTTCAGGATTAAGCTCGAACCCAAAGCGGATAAAGTACATCTTCATAGGACACCCAAAACAGTTGGGTATACCTCCTAATTCAGATCCGAAAGCAATATGAATTTTTTCTAGAATTGGGTCCTTTCTCGAGGAAAGGTTTCTCTCGAAAGAATTGAGTGGGAGGATGGTGGAGACTTGATGAGGTTATTGAACCATCACTTCAACCAGTGTGTAGCAGGGCACAGGAAGTTGTTCCTGTGGCACCTACACCAATTGAAGTAGAAGCTTATGATAGTGATCATGAAACTTCAGATCAAGTCACTCCCAAACCTCGTAGGGTGACAAGGATACGTACTACTTCAGAGTGGTACAGTAATCCTGTCTTGGAAGTCATGTTGCTAGACAACAATGAACCTACGAGCTATGGAGAAGCGATGGTGGGCCCGGATTCCGATAAATGGCTCAAGGCCATAAAACCCGAGAGAGGATCCATGTATGAAAACAAAGTGTAGACTTTGGAAGAACTACTTGATGGTCGTAAGGCTGTTAGGTACATATGGATTTTGAAAGGAAGACAGACAATGATGGTAAGTGTCACCATTGACAAAGCTCGACTTGTCGTTAAGATGTTTTTCGACAAGTTCAAGGAGTTGACTACGATGAGACTTTCTCACTCGTAGCGATGCTAAGAGTCTGTTGGAATTATATTAGCAATTACTGCATTATTTATGAAATCTTGCAGATAGGATGTCAAAACATTGTTTCCTCGACGATTCTTGAGGAAAGGTTGTATGTGATACAACCGGAAGGTTTTGTCTATCCTGAAATATGCTAATAAGTATGCAAAGCTCCAGCAATCCTTCTGAGGACTGGAGTGAGCATCTCGGAGTTGGAATGTATGCTTTGATGATGATCAAAGATTTTGGGTGTATACAATGTTTATGAGAAACTTGTATTTCCAAAGAAGTGAGTGGGAGCACTATAGAATTTCTGATGAGTATATGTTGTTGACATATTAATGATCAGAAATGACGTAGAATTTCTGGAAAGCATATAGGGTTATTTGGAAAGTGTTTTCAATGGAAAACCTGGATTAAGCTACTTGAACATTGAGCATCAAGATCTATAAGGATAGATCAAAATGCTTAATAGTACTTTCAAATGAGCACATGCCTTGACGTGATCTTGAAGGTGTTCAAGATGGATCAGTCAAAGAAGGAGTTCTTGCCTGAGTTGTAAGGTATGAAGTTAAGACTTAAAGCTCGACCATGGCAGAATAGAGAGAAAGGAACGAAGGTCGTCCCCTATGCTTAAGACATAGGCTCTACAGTATGCTATGCTGTGTACCGCACCTGAAGTGTGCTTTACCATGAGTCAGTCAAGGGGTACAAGAGTGATCCAAGAATGGATCACAGGACAGCAGTCAAAGTTATCCTTAGTAACTAGTGGACTAAGGAATTTTCTCAATTATGGAGGTGGTAAAAGAGTTCGTCGTAAAGGGTTACGTCGATGCAAGCTTAACACCTATCCGGATAGCTCTGAGTAGAGATACCGGATACGTATAATGGAGCAACAATTTAGAATAGCTCCAAGTAGAACAGTTATTTGGAATAGCTCCAAATAGAACGTGGTAGCTGCATCTAGGAGATGACATAGAGATTTGTAAAGCACACACGGATCTGAAAGGTTCAGACCCGTTGACTATAACCTCTCTCACAAGCATAACATGATCAAACCCAGAACTCATCGAGTGTTAATCACATGGTAAATGTTGACTCTAGTAAACTCTTTGGGTGTTAGTCACATGGGGATGTGACCTTGAGTGTTAATCACATATCGATGTGAACTAGATTATTGACTCTAGTGCAAGTGGGAGACTGTTGGAAATATGCCCTAGAGGCAATAATAAATTGATTATTATTATATTTCCTTGTTCATGATAATCGTTTATTATCCATGCTAGAATTGTATTGATAGGAAACTCAGATACATGTGTGGATACATAGACAACACCATGTCCCTAGTAAGCCTCTAGTTGACTAGCTCGTTAATCAATAGATGGTTACGGTTTCCTGACCATGGACATTGGATGTCGTTGATAACGGGATCACATCATTAGGAGAATGATGTTATGGACAAGACCCAATCCTAAGCCTAGCACAAGATCATGTAGTTCGTATGCTAAAGCTTTTCTAATGTCAAGTATCATTTCCTTAGACCATGAGATTGTGCAACTCCCGGATACCGTAGGAGTGCTTTGGGTGTGCCAAACGTCACAACGTAACTGGGTGGCTATAAAGGTACACTACGGGTATCTCTGAAAGTGTCTGTTGGGTTGGCACGAATCGAGATTGGGATTTTGTCACTCCGTGTAAACGGAGAGGTATCTCTGGGCCCACTCGGTAGGACATCATCATAATGTGCACAATGTGACCAAGGGGTTGATCACGGGATGATGTGTTACGGAACGAGTAAAGAGACTTGCCGGTAATGAGATTGAACAAGGTATCGGTATACCGACGATCGAATCTCGGGCAAGTACCATACCGCTAGACAAAGGGAATTGTATACGAGATCGATTGAGTCCTTGACATCGTGGTTCATCCGATGAGATCATCGTGGAACATGTGGGAGCCAACATGGGTATCCAGATCCCGCTGTTGGTTATTGACCGGAGAACATCTCGGTCATGTCTGCATGTCTCCCGAACCCGTAGGGTCTACACACTTAAGGTTCGATGACGCTAGGGTTATAAAGGAAGTTTGTATGTGGTTACCGAATGTTGTTCGGAGTCCCGGATGAGATCCCGGACGTCACGAGGAGTTCCGGAATGGTCCGGAGGTAAAGATTTATATATAGGAAGTCCTGTTTCGGCCATCGGGACAAGTTTCGGGGTCATCGGTATTGTACCGGGACCACCGGAAGGGTCCCGGGGGCCCACCGGGTGGGGCCACCTGCCCCGGGGGGCCACATGGGCTGTAGGGGGTGCGCCTTGGCCTACATGGGCCAAGGGAACCAGCCCCTAGAGGCCCATGCGCCAAGATATAGGAAAAAGGGGAGAGTCCTAAAGGGGGAAGGCACCTCCGAGGTGCCTTGGGGAGGATGGACTCCTCCCCCCTCCTTAGCCGCACCCCTTCCTTGGAGGAGGGGGCAAGGCTGCGCCTCCCCCCTCTCCCCTGCCCCTATATATAGTGGAGGGGAGGGAGGGCATCCATACCTGAGCCCTTGGCGCCTCCCTCCCTCCCGTGACACCTCCTCCTCTCCCGTAGGTGCTTGGCGAAGCCCTGCAGGATTGCCACGCTCCTCCATCACCACCACGCTGTTGTGCTGCTGCTGGATGGAGTCTTCCTCAACCTCTCCCTCTCTCCTTGCTGGATCAAGGCGTGGGAGACATCGTTGAGCTGTACGTGTGTTGAACGCGGAGGTGCCGTCCGTTCGGCACTAGGATCATCGGTGATCTGAATCACGACGAGTACGACTCCATCAACCCCGTTCACTTGAACGCTTCCGCTTAGCGATCTACAAGGGTATGTAGATGCACTCTCCTTTCTACTCGTTGCTGGTCTCTCCATAGGTAGATCTTGGTGTTACGTAGGAAAATTTTTGAATTTCTGCTACGTTCCCCAACACAAACACTCTCAAAGTTATCATAGTTTTTGAACTAGGGTACTTTAATATGATGGAGTCGTGACCACGTGCTCAAAGTCTACATCTTTGCGGGCCTATGGTCCATATGCTCAAACATGGTGACCTCAGTCACCGCATGTACCGTGCATGAGTGGACCTTTCATTACTTATTTAGGTTGGGAGGTTATTGTCGGATTTCGGGTTCCGGCAGACCCTCTAGGTTCGAACTCTGGGGTGCACGCGGATATCACACCTCCTGCCTACCCATGTCTCGTCGCCTTGCAAGGATCTAGAACTACACGAAGAACAATACAAGGGACACGAGATTTATACTGGTTCAGGCCACCATTGTGGTGTAATACCTTACTCCAGTTTGTGGTGTGGTGGATTGCCTCAAGGGCTGATGATGAACAGTACAAGGAAGAACGGCCTCGCGAGGGTCTATTCTTGGCTGGTGCGACTGCTTGGGTGAGTTTAGTCGCCTCTCTCTCTCACTAGTCTGCCCGAAATCTCTCCCTCTAGTCTGCCCGAAATCTCTCTCTCTAGTCTGCCCAAAATCTCTCCCTTACCCTGTGGGTGGCTGGTCCTATTTATAGGCGGAGGCCCTGGGCCTCTCCCCAAATATTGAGCGGGAAGGGCGCCAACATTTGGCCATTTTGAAGGGGAACATCTAGTACACTTATCCTGACTAAAGTTGGTCCTCGCCTGCCAATGACCCTGACGGTGACGCCGGCTTGGGCTCCACGATGACATCCGTCCTGCCGTCCTACTGGTCTTGGTATTGTTGCACCGAAATGGTTGCCTTTGCTTGATACTCTCGCCTGCGCTTGCCCCCTTTGCACCAAAGAGGAAACAAGGACTCTGCGCAGGATGGCGCCCGCCTGGCCTCGGTTGTCATGGCTTGCATCATGGGCACCTCGTGAGGTACCCCGCCTTGATCTCTCTGCCTCCTCACGAGCCAGCCTGACGAGGCTGTGCCTGAGGAAGCCTCCTGTCGTCCGCCCCGCGAGGCTCGGCCCCTCGCGAGGATCTTGAGCATGTGTTGATGAAGATGGGCCGTACTGGGCCACTCCCTGAGCCACGCCGCAGGCCGCACGCAGGTAAGTCTGGGTACCCCCGTTCCCAGAACGCAGACAGTTATTTTTATCTTAATATGACCATAGATGACCCAGCTTTCTACCCATATAAATCTCTAAAAACTCCTTGGCGGAGTCTATATTCATTTCTATGTGTTGACCCCTTCAAAATCCCTCCCCCATCCTGTCTCTCTGTCCAGTGGCCGGACATCCGGCTCCACTGCCGGACATCCGGGCCCTGTGTCATGCACCTCCAGTGGCCGGATTTCCGGGCTAGTCCTCGGATGTCCGACCCTTTTGGCCCGGTTTCTTCTGCTCCCTGACCTCCATGTGCCGGATATCTGGGCCTTGCCCCGGATGTCCGGCCCGTCACCACACCACATAACAGGAGAGGGGCTCGGGCTTTTGGGGGAGTTACTCACTTGCTCCCGTTTCCTCTCCCCATCTCACCACACAGTCGTCGCCGCCGGGGTGTGCTCTGGCGCTGCCCCGGCCAGTCTCTGTCGATCTCCGGCCCCGATCTCCTGCCGACGGACTCTCCTCCTCCCGATCTACGATTCTCTCCAATCCATTTCTTGCATTGTCGCTTGAATCTCTCGGGAGGGGCCGATGTTCGGTGGGATTCACCACCGGAGTTCTTCATGGCTCGTACCAAGAACTGCGGTCCCAAGCGTCCCGAGGTGTCTTCTCAGGGTAAGGGTGCTATCTCTCCTCATCTTCCCTTGCTGGTGACCAAATCTTATTAGGGTTGCATTATTCTCCATGTACATCTTGCCATATCTATTGCTCTCATGTTTAGGTTCTGTTTACCTAAGCCTACAAACACCTCTATATGTACTCGGCTACTCAACTTAACCATGGGAATGTAAGATTTTTTTGATATGCCATTTGGACTTGTCCTATGGTCATAATCAAAAAAAAATTGTGTTCATTCCACGGTTTAATTTGGCGTATCCTTGTTCATGTTCTTTGGCTTCTTCTTATTGGAACCCATTCATTATCCATTCCAGTTGATCACCGGCAAGGCTCCACCGACTCCGATGAGCATGCTCGGCCCAAGAAGAAGAAGACCACCACCAAGAAGAAGAAGCGAGCACCATCCACCAGTCCATCGGCCTCGGATCCAGATGATGCGGACTATGTTGGAGAGGAAGAGGATGACAGTGCACCACGACAGTCAGTTGGACAGTCCAAGCCCGGTATTAGGAGGGCGACGGTGCCTCAAGTTCGTGGTTCTGCAATACCCATTACCCATGGTCGTCGCATCTCCATGGAGCTTCGTGATAGTGGAGGTCGCCCCACTCACGACTTCACAACTGTGGGGGCGGGGCAATATCTTCAGTTCCGTCGGATGTCAATCAATATGAGATGGTGGCTGATGCCGAAGATCCTCGGTTCCGGACTCGTATGTAGCAGGATCTCTATTCCAGTTTTGTCCATGGGCGTGGCCTTGCTCCTCACTCATACTTGGATCTAAACTTCCTGCGTGATAATCCTGCCATGTTCCCTAACGATCCAGTCAAGATCATTGATGACATGACTCTTGGTCCCGCAATGACCTTCAGGTGTGATTGGAGTGAAGCTTCCATTCTACAGTTCTATGCCATCTGTTTCTTTGGTCCGGACAACACTCTCACTTGGATGACCGATGACACTACACTGAGCATCACCTATGACAGGTTTGTTCAAATTTTGGGTCTCTCAGGTGTTGGCCATTGCATCCATAGTATGGATCCAGAGTACAAGCCCAAAGGGATTGATGCTTGCTTGCCTCTTGTAAAACCTCCCTCTCAGCTCACCGATGAAGAAAAAGCATAACCAGTCAATGAGGTATCCATCTTCCGTGCTCCCTTCTTCATCCTCTTTTAGTGTGTGCTTCGCACTCTCTACCCTAAGAAGGGAGATCGCTCGAGGGCTCACAACTATTGCATTGACTTGATGGTTCATATGCATGAGAAACCCACTGTGCCTCTAGACACTGCCAACTTCATTTGGCATGAGATCCGTCTTTGCAGTTTCATTCAGACGCGCCAGTTCCCTCATGCCCCATTTATTCAGGCTCTGATTGATCACACTGCTCCCTTTGAGGTGGTTAAGTCAGCTGTGCACTCCATTTGGAAACCTCCTCCTCATATGCATGTGGTGGCTACTGCTTCTACTCAGCCTAGGAGGTCTGCTGGTGGGAGGACAGCTGCTCCTACTCAGCCCACTGGTTCTTCTGTTCCATCTTCCTCGACCGCTCCTCGTGGCCGTTTTGCATCATTCTTGGGTAAGGCTCAGTCTGCTATCATGAAGGCGATCACTTTCAGCTGTCAGCAAAATCATGATGTTCAGAAGCGCCTTGTCATCTCCAAGAATCTACTCAAACAGCGCCTCCGTGACCGTGGGAGTCCCGCTAGTGATGATGATCCTCTTCCCGCAGCTCCATCCTCGTCCACTTTCGGCTTTCCATCTCGTGCTGACTATCCCGAGTTTCTTGATGATGATGATGACATCCGCCAGGAGTGATTGAGACTGTTTAGTTCTTCGCCCCTTTTTACTTGTTGCTGTCAAAGGGGGAGAAGTAGTATCTTAGTAATATGGTCATGCTATGATATGTTATTCCAACTTTATGCTGCTACCTATGGTACTTGTTCGCTTCAGACTATGTTATGATTGTGTGGCATGGCCATGAAATGTTCTCAGTCTATTTGAAGTGTTATGATGATTCCATATGTGCTTGTCTCTTACCTTTTTATTCTTTGAGTTACATATGCTATCATACGAACTTTTGTGTTGGTCATCCTAATATATTCATCGCATGCACACAATGAGGGGGAGCTAAAAGCAAATTGTAACTAAACATATTTTGTATCCGTTTGGCTCCCATGATTATCATTGCTAAGACTATTTATTACATCTATAATACTACATGTATGATTGTCATCAACAAACAAAAAGGGGGAGATTGAAAGTGCAATCATGCCCTTGCATTATGTTTTAATGTTAATGACAATCTACATGTAGGGGACTAACAATGGTTGTCAAGTGAATATCAGGTGTTGGTCCCCGGTTCGTCAAATTGTGTGTGGATCAAGAGCATACGAAGTGGGTTCTCTCAAGGATGAAGTGTTAAAATGATGTTTCATTTTGTTTCCTTGAGTATAGGATCCCGCACTATTAAGAGGGGATCGATTGGGTTCGTAACAGACTTGCTCTAGTCAAAATACTCCTTTACATAGTTCTTTTTATCCATTCTTGACTTTGAACCATTCTGTCTCTGGGAGTGCCGGATGTCCGCCCCCCCCATGGATGTCCGGCTCATGCCCCGGATATCTGGCCCTTGCTTTTTCCCTTTCCAGTAGGTTGTCTGTTTTTCGCCGGATGTCCGGGTGTTCGCCGGATTTTCGGGCCTTCCTGTCTCGCCGGATGTTCGAGCCGTATTCCGGATGTCCAGCCCCTTACTGCCCGAAAAACTGATATGGTTCTGTAAACGTTTGTGGGCTCTTCGGATGTCCGGGCTTTCCTTTTACGCCGGATGTCCAGGCTTGACCCCTGGATGTCCGGCTCCTCTGGTTCCTACTCTGTTCTGCCCTATTCTCCAAGTGGCTTGCCATGCCGGATGTCCGGCCCCTAGCTCGGATGTCCGGCCTGCCCGTTCACTTGCACTACAACGGCCATATTTGAGCTCACACTATATATATAGCCTTTCTTCCCCACGAGAGAGGTTGACCATTCACTTTGAACAAACCCTAGAACACTTCTCACTCTCTCTCTCATTCCTACACACCAAATCTTAGATCCCCAAGGGATTTGAGGGCTTTGGAGAGAAGTTGTCCGATCAAGTGATAGATCCACTTCTCCCCCTTCTTTGCTCCCAAGGAATTCGTGATTAGAGCAAGTCTTGAGCTTTTCCCCATCGATCTTGTTACTCTTGGAGGTTGGAGACTCCTAGGCGGTAGGAGTCTTTCGGAGAGGAATCGACCTTTGTGATTACCCCCGGAAAAGTTTGTGAGGGTTTGGAGACCACCCCAAGGTCTACCACTAGTGGTTGAGAAACGCCTTCGTGGTGTTGTTTCAAAGGGAGAATAGGGTGAGACTTCGTCGCGTTGGTGTGCCTTCGTGGTAACATCCACCTCTCTAACGGTGACGTAGCTTCCCTCCAACGAAGTGAACATCGGCATACATCCTCGTCTCCCGGAGTTGCGGTTATTCCTAACCATAACTCTCTACTTATGGTTACTTGTCTCTTAGCACTTACTTATATCATACTGTGCTTGTTTACTTACATACTTGTGTTTCTTGTTTATCTTGCTTGACACTTAATACTACACTTACAATTGTTAGGCTCACTTTCATATTCTGCATTAGTGCCTAAAATTGCTAAGTAACAATTAAAATTTGTAATTGTACCTATTCACCCCCCCTCTAGGTCCATCTCAATCCTTTCCGCGTGGCTGCCTTAAGCCGCTTTATCTCCCAGTTAGGAGAAAAGGCATTACCTCTTTACCGCCTTCTTCAGCGCACCGAACACTTCGTGTGGACGGATGCAGCCGCGGCCGGACTGGACGAAATAAAGACCTTATTGGCCAGTAATCCAGTCCTAACAGCGCCAAATACTGGCAAACCTATGCTATTGTACATAGCTGCAACACATCAAGTTGTAAGCGCGGTGCTCGTCGTTGAATGAGAGGCTGACGGATACAAATTCCCGCTCCAGAAGCCGGTATATTATGTATCCACGGTCCTCACCACATGCAAATCCCGATACCCACACTATCAAAAGATAGCATAAGCGGTCTTCATGGCATCCCGGAAGCTATGACACTACTTTCAAGAGTGTTCAATTACGGTGGCTTCCGAAGTACCACTCAACGACATAATAAATAACCGCGACGCTATGGGCCGGATTGCTAAATGGGCCATCGAGCTCCTTTCGTTCGACATAACATACAAACCACGGCGGGCCATCAAGTCGCAAGTACTGGCTGACTTTGTCGCTGAATGGACAGAAGCCGAACTCCCTAAAGAGTACGGCGCATACTCTAACTAGATTATGCACTTCGACGGCTCTAAAATGCTGGCCGGATTGGGAGCAGGTGTAGTCCTGACGTCTCCCACCGGAGACACGGTCCAATACGTACTCCAAATATTATACACAGACTCCAACAACGCAGCCGAATACGAGGCTCTGTTGCACGGTCTTCGGATGGCAGTCTCTATGGGCATTCAACGCCTGGAGGTGCGCAGGGATTCAAACCTTGCAATATCACAAATAAACGGAGACTTTGGTGCCAAGGATTCGAAAATGGCGGCCTACTGTAGTGTCATCCTCAAAATGTCAGCTCGGTTCGAGGGGCTCGAATTCCACCATGTGGCTCGAGAAAACAATCAAGCGACGGATATCCTCGCCCGCATCGACGCTAAACGCGACCCTGTCCGACCTAACATATTCCTGGAAAGGTTGTTCAAGCCATCCGTGGTATGGGAAGGGAAGTCCGGCAACACTAGCACGGATCCGAATACACCCCCAGATTCTGAACCATCAGACATAATCGGGGGCTACTGCTATACATGCTTATTAAATTTTCTTACCCGTATATCTTTGGCATACTGGTCCATCGCCCGGGCAAGCCTGCCTTGAGCAGCTCGGATGTATGCGTCTCCCGAATTGAAAGCATTAAATGCCTCTTTGGAAAAGATGTTGCGAAGTACGGCCCGTCGGCGCCGGTGATTCATGGCACTCTCTACTCCGGAATTCGTGGCGGAGAGCATATCCGCATCCCCTGTCGGAGGACAACTCGGCATCGGCCCCGCGTCCGCTTCCTCTCTCGAAGTCGGTCCTGGAATCCGGCTGGTGGAAGCGTGATTGGCAGGATCTCCTGATATAGTCCAGCTACTCCTCTTTCTGCCAGGACACAAAGGGCGTTGTCACATTTCAAACACAATAATCATAGAGCAGGTTTTTACCATACCTCTGTAGCGGCGTTTCGGCCCTAACCGCCTTCCTCTTAAGCCTGCCCGATCCGGACGCCCTTTGCCGATGAGCCCCCAGGGGCTCGGCGCCGCGTTCTGACTGTCGTCTCTACAAAAATACGTCACTTCAGGTATAAGGCATGGCATCAGAAAGGAGTCCTCTTCAGAGGATGGTTTTTTGGCTTTGCTTACACGCGATGCAGATAGTAGTCTAGGATAGTCGGCGATAATAGCCACTGAGGCGCCATCGCAGCTCGCCTGATAAAATGTCCCGTTGACGAGCTCCACAGTGATATCCGGGTCTTCTTCGAGTCCTAGATCGAAGGCCCTTCCGGGGTCCTCTGGCTGCGGGGAGGGGCTGGAGAATCCTTCTACGGCCCTCCTTAGTTCCTGCTCGAAAATATTGAGGTAAATAATCTTGACGAAGGACGCCAGAATGAATGAAGCGGGGGAAAGAGTGATGACTTACCCAGCTTGGGGGGTTGTACATAGAAAATCCATCCCGCGGTTTAATATGAAGGAATTCTTCTTCTTCTCCTTTATACAAATCAGACAATATCCTCGCCAGAGCAGTGGCGGAGTCCGGACCCTTACGACCACAACGGGCGGCATCATCTTCCCTGTTGTAGTGCCACATGGGCTTCCCCCCGATATTGAAGCGGCTGCACTCCCCGCATTATGCATATTGCCATAACCTCGACTATTGTCAGCCCTGATTTGGCCAGTAACTTTATCCTGCTCATCAGGAAGTGTATTTCCATGGTATCCTCCTCTTGGGGGCCCCGAGGCGCCAACTTCGGCGTGCCTTCGGCGGAGCATTACTGAACTCAGGGAGACCTGTCCGGACTGGACCCGGAAGGGGAACGTCATCGACATAAAACCACTCCGAGGGCCAGTTCTCCGATGCCTTCTTGGGAGTACCGGATAGGTATCCGGTCTCGGCGACGCGCCATACTTCGGCTCCGCCCACTTGACATATGGATTCCCCCTGGTTGCGAGGAACGAGGCAGAACAACTTCTTCCATAACCCGAAGTGAGCCTCGCAGCCCAGAAATAGTTCACAAAGGGCGACGTATCCTGCTATGTGCAGCACAGAGGCAGGGGTGAAGTTGTGCAACTGGAGGCCATAGAACTCCAGGAGCCCGCGAAGGAATGGGTGGATTGGAAACCCGACGCCTCTCAGCAGATGCGGGATGAGGCATATTCGCTCCCCCGGGGATAGATTAGGAGATCTCTCCGCTTGCTCCCCGCCATTATAGGTGGCTAGTCCGGCTCGGACGGGGACCATGAACGCCGGTGGAAGAAATCCTTGGGTATGCAGCTCTATTAAGCGGTTTTGAGGAACAAACATTCTTCCCAATCACCTGGCCTAGAGCTACGGGAGCGGGAGGAGGAGCTGCGACGACCGGCCATGCTGGAATGATTTTTTCTGGGCGCGCTCTGTTGGATGCTCGCTCAAGGGAAGAAGGTGAAGCTTGGATCTGAATCCCCGTCCCTTCAAATAGACGGTTTGCTTGTAGGACTGGGGTGGTGAATGCAAAAATGCCTCGTCTCCTCGTATTCGCTCGACACGTGGAGATGGTCATTATTGAATCACAGAAGCCGAGGAGTACGACATTGATGGGAAGCCGGACACTGTCCGGTACAACAGGTACTTTGGAGTATTCGGAGATGGAACCCGCCTTGCGATGCCGAAGACAAACTGCGCGCCGGACTCATCGTCATTGAAGCCTGTTTCATGGGCTACTGAGGAAGACCTGGATTAGGGAGTATCCGGACAGCCGGACTATATACCTTGGCCGGACTGTTGGACCATGAAGATACAAGACTCAAGACTTCGTCCGTGTCCGGATGGGACTCTCCTTTGCGTGGAGGACAAGCTTGGCGATCCGGATATTATATTTCCTTCTTTGTAACCGACTCCATGTAAACCCTAGCCCTCTCCGGTGTCTATATAAACCGGAGGGTTTAGTCTTTAGGGACAGATCATAATCATCATAGGCTAGCTTCTAGGGTTTAGCCTCTATGATCTCGTGGTAGATCAACTCTTGTACTACTCATATCATCAATATCAATCAAGCAGGAAGTAGGGTTTTACCTCCATCGAGAGGGCCCGAACCTGGGTAAAACATCGTGTCCCTTGCCTCCTGTTACCATTAGCCTTAGACGCACAGATCGGGACCCCCTACCCGAGATCCGCCGGTTTTGACACCGACAGTCGCAACATCTTCCGGGTGACGTTTTCCACCTTGCACGATGGAGACAAGGAAGGAACACTAACGGATGAGGCGGACGCGATCTCCATCGCGGAGGTCGGGGACGGACTGGACGACATCTAGGAGGGCGGATCAGGACCGGTGGTGAAGATGGGGAGCAAGGGTGGCGGACGGCGAGGGCTCGGGCGCGGGAAAGATATGACTCGGGCGCGAGAACGATAGGAGGCGGCGGGAGGAGGAGGAAGGATTTGGTGCAAATTGTGGTTGGTCACGGCTGTCGGGTTCGACATGGCTGAAGCGCCCGGATGCCTCATATCTGTTCCATAATTTTTTTGAGACAACCTCACGAAGCTTTATTCGTCACGATGTTTACAAGGACAGATGATAAATTCCTGGGATGCCCTAACCACACATGGCGGCCACCACCGAGAGAAAAAGCATGCTTCGCTAAGTTGTGAGCTTCATGATTGGAGCTCCTAAATTCATGACTAAAACTGCAAAAATAAAAAAGCGCAGAGTGGTCTATTATTTCATGTACAATTGCACCGTAGCTAGCCGAGTTATCTCGCTGTAAATCTTGCACCACCACTTTGCAGTCTGATGCAACTTCAATCCTCCTCTTGTACAGATCATCCGCCAAAGCTAGGGCTTCTCTGATAGCCAACGCTTTCAAAATAGTCGGATCAATGATATGATTAAAACAAAGAGTCGAAGCCCCCAAGAATAGGCCGCTGTCATCTTATATTGCACCCACAGTCCCAAATCCAGCGCTGGCACAGCATCCACATTCAATTTCGTATTGCCCGTACTAGGTGGCACCCAATATCTGTTCCATATTTGATTGGATACGAGACGTGCCGGTCAGTCTGAGCGTTTGAGGTTCGTTTAAAGAGCTCGACTGGGTCGGATTTTTGAGACGGGTTTGTGGCCCGGATGCTCTAAACGCTTAAAACCATGCCGCTCCCGTGCTGTTCCTAACCCCCGCCTCCACGCCACATCCATGGCCACCCTCATCCCTCGTGCTCCACCACCAAATCCCCACCGTCACTTCCTTCTCCACCGACCACCGACCCTATCCCCCCAGCTCCGCCTACGCCTCCCTGTTCGCCGCCTCCGCCTTGCTTCCCCGGTCGCGGCCATTGCCACGGTGACGGCCGCCGTGCCCCCTGACGACATCTCGCAGCTCAATAACCGTCTCCGCGCGCTCGTCCGCCGCCGCGGTGTCTCTTCCGCTGCCACATCTCCCATGGACCCCGCCCAGGCGGACGCCTACCTCCACATGATCCGCGAGCAGCAGCGCCTCGGCCTCCGCCAGCTCCGCCGGCACGCGGCCGAACCGGAATACGAGAGAGACGTCGGAAGCAACGCGGAGGACGAGGAGGAGGGCGCCGGAAGGAGGAAGGGGATGGCGGCCAGGAGCTCTTTGGGGCACCGTGTGGACCCTCGTGAGCTGGAGCCCGGCGAGTACGTCGTTCACAAGAAAGTCGGCGTCGGCAAGTTCGTCTGTATAAGCGGAGAGGACGGAGAGGACTACGTGTTCATTCAGTATGCGGACGCCATGGCGAAGCTTGCAGTCGACCAGGCAGCACGCATGCTCTACCGATACAACCTGTATACCTCCGCGGTTAACCTGCTCACATCTTTTTTTTTTTTTTTTTTGAAACTTCTTCTCCTCTTGTTTGTAGCGTCTCTTCTAACTAAATTGTGTACGTTGTATTGCACATTAATATTAGGCAAGATATAAATTGTACTCCCTCCGTCCCAAAATAAGTGTCTCAACTTTGTACTAGCTCTAGTACAAATTTATACTAAGCTCAAAACACTTATTTTGGGACGGAGGGTGTATGTTAATATTAGGTAGGATATAATTATGTGGTTAATGCTGACATTGATATTAGGCATTATATTAATTAGTAGAGGGTGCTAAATGTGTTTAGTACTAAACTTGTTTAACGCCGAGTGACGTAGACCTTTGAATATGCTGTTGAACGGTTGAGATTTGTTGGATCTCCGCAACTCACTCCTTTTACTATAGGTATATAGATTGTATGTAGGACTGGAATTGTTGGATCGATTTGCTTGTCCAGACGTGTCTGAGCAAATGCTATTTTAAGTATTAAAGTAAACAAAACTATGTCATTGCCACATTGCAAAGTGGTGGTGGTTAGCCATGTGACTGGGATTGGTTCCAAACTTACAATTGTCAAGTTTTTTTTTTTTGACGTAAAGAACTTTATTTCTCAGATAATAGTGAGGTCGTTTACAACAAGATGAGAAATAAAGTCCGGGATTGCATTATCCCAAACCTCAGACGATGTACTGGATAGAGATAATTTGGCTATACAATCAGCTACAGTATTAGTTTCACGGAAGCACTTCGTCACTTCATATTGGGAGAAATCCAAACCCAATTCTTTGCACTCAAGCACAATAGCTGATTCCTGTCCAACAAAGACCTCAAGATTAATAGCCTCAACTGCTTGGAGCAGTCAGATTCAATTTGAAGGGAGCTGCATCCTAGCTTGGGTGCTAAATAGAATCCATTACGGATGGCCATCACCTCCGCTGCACATGCGGTATGAACCAAGATGCCACTGCAATGAAATCACCGTGTTCGTCTCGCGCTATTGCTCCTGTGCCTCCAGACATGTTCTCAGTACAGAAGGATGCATCTACATTTATCTTCACTGTTCCTCTTCTTGGTTTGCGCCACATATGATCACATTTCACAGTTGGCTGATTTGGAGTTTAAGAACGGAGGAAGTTCGTCGCTAGAACTTCTATTGATAATGCTGTTCGGTCTGGAGGTAGGACAATCTTCTCGTTGACAATTTGACGCCTCTGCCACCAAATATACCAACTTCCAACTGCTACCAGTTCCGCCATAGATAGGGCGCCGACAGATTCTTGCTGATTCAAAAGAGTGCTCATAGTGAATGAACCAGCCCGGTCTTGTACTACTGATCTTTGGATTTTTTTCTTTTAATCCCAGCTCCTCCCAGAGGCTGGGTACTATAGACCCAAAGTGGTCGGACCCTTCCCTGGACCCTGCGCAAGCGGGAGCTACATGCACCAGGTTGCCCAGCTCCTCCCAGACCTCCATTGCGCGGGCACATTGAAACTAGCAATGTTGAGTGTCTTCATAACCTATCTTACAATTGCCAAGTTTATGTGAGGTGCATGCCATATTTCCCAGTTTTCAAGTTTGATGCCAATTTAAAAGAATGTGATTCCTGATCCGAGTAGTTGCATGAATTTGCATCTTTTCAGCACTAGACCTAGTTTGCACCTCTTGTTTAGCTACCTGGTATCTGTGCTTAAATTTTGATTTACGTGCTATGTTGTGGGATGGTCACTTGAGTTTGATGGAAAACAAAAATGCACGTTGACCATTTATCCAGTTTGAACTTTTATGCAGTCCTCATGAGAAAAAGAGGCCAAGGAATCTAAGCAAGCTGAATGATCCTTCTACATGGGAGAAGAGGAGGCTGAAAGGAAAGCTTGCTGTTCAGAAGATGGTGGTCAACTTGATGGAGTTATATTTACAAAGGATGAGGCAGAGAAGGCCGCCATACCGAAAGCCTGAGGCGATGGATCAGTTTGCTTCTGAATTTCCTTACGAGCCTACCCCAGACCAAAACCAGGTTTGCTCTCAACTAAAAGCTGTGTTCTTTTCTTCATGCAGTTAATATTCTTGATAAAATTGGCAATCTTCATGGATATGGTTGGCAACCATATGTTCGCCTGTTGTTTGTTTACATCAAGGGTGAAACATAAGGCAATGATAGTTTGTTTGCTTCTGAGGTCAGAAACACTTTGTTTGGGTTACTTCACGTCAGCTTGGAAGCTTAAATTCAGATCTTTTTACATTTTAAACTTGCTTCAGAAATTTGAAATTACCTATTCATTTCCTGTATATGATACTTGTTGTGAGTACAGATTTCCATTACGCTGTAGTGTGGACAACTTTAAGATTTTCCGTGTCTGTTCTGACACAATAAACGTAAGGTTGTTGAATGATCTTGGTTGACTTGTGTAGAAATCCATCTTCAGATATACATAACCTTTGGCACATTACTGATTACTATTTATTTCCAGTCATTGCCAATTTTTTCTTTTGCTTCTCACCTTCTTTAAACTTCTTACCATGCCTGGGGTTTCTTTTCTTATCTACTTACACTGTTATTGAATAATCTTAAAAAGAGCTTTTTTTAACGGTGTTCATTCTGATGACAGGCTTTCATAGATATTGAGAATGATCTAACTGAAAGGGAAACACCAATGGACAGATTGATCTGTGGAGATGTCGGGTTTGGTAAAACGGAAGTTGCAATGCGTGCTATATTCATCGTTGTATCTACAGGATATCAAGCTATGGTTCTCGCACCAACTGTAATACTAGCCAATCAACACTATGATGTAATGTCTGAGCGTTTCTCCAACTACCCTGACATAAAGGTCGCCATATTCAGCGGTGCTCAGGTATGCCACGATACAAATTGAGTTTAACCCATAATACAGCTCATCATGTATAATTATCTTTCTTTGTTTATGTTTCCAAACCATAATTTTAGTAATTATTTAACTATTTAGTTTGTGTAATTCATCTTGACCCTAGAAAGCATTCCACTCTAGTTTCGTTGTAATACTCTAATTTGTATATGTGGTTTGTGTTGTAGCTATACTAAATAATGTTTATATAATCTATACTGCGTTATGCAATCTGTGGCAGCGCCATCTCGTTTCCACTTTTCATATTTCACTGACTGTTTAACTCAAATCATGGTTAATTTTGGTAACGCGTATTATACAATGCCAAGCACGTTCGTTTGCTGAAGGGATTGACTATCATTTGCATGGCTTGGTATGTGTCTTCCTTGCAGAGCAAGGATGAAAAGGATGAGCTAATAACAAAAATTACGAATGGGCATTTGCAAATAATTGTTGGAACTCATGCTCTTCTTACAGAACGGATGGCCTATAACAATCTTGGTCTCCTAGTGGTGGATGAGGAACAGGTACTGTATAAATCGTAATGTCTCTCTCACGGTGATAGCATATCCTTGCCCTGTATTTTGACATCATTTTTGTGAGGTTGCTGGTCTAGTCTGCCAATGATACACATTAGTTTGATGGTTATAATTTGGGTACTAATAACATAAAAATGTTCTCTTTTTAGGGTATATAGAGAGCTCTGTCTTTAGTAATCTATTGAAAAGATCAGAAGATATAATACCTTTGAAGCAAACTCTGCCTATTTTTATATGCACACCTCACAAACTCCCATCTTCTCCAACAGAAGTTCGGTGTACAACAAAAGGAGAAGATTGCATCATTCAAAGCTTCTATTGATGTTCTTACCCTGTCCGCAACACCCATTCCACGCACTCTGTATCTTGCTTTAACCGGTTTCCGTGATGCAAGGTACGATTTTATTGCAGCGCTTGCCATTTTTTCACCTTCTCATTTCAGTTGGAAGGGAACTACTGCTCTTCTTAAAAGAGATGATAGTTTTCTTGTGGGCTTTTTGTTCACATAGCTTCTGTACTTCGGTTACATTCAACTTTTGAACTCCTTTTTCTGTTCTTAACAGAACTGTATGCTTGCTTTCAGTTTAATGTCTACACCACCTCCGGAAAGAGTCGCTGTCAAGACCTATGTGTCAGCATTTAGTAGAGAAAGTGCTCTATCAGCTATCAAATTGGAGTTGAAGCGTGGCGGTCAAGTTTTCTATGTTGTTCCTCGAATAAAAGGTCACATCTTCGTTATCTTCAGATGGCATTTTGTTTATGATGCAACAATAAACCTTCATAATGCATGAACCTGAAGATATAAGTCCAAATTTTTAGTTTAGTGTTTTTTTATGTGTGGCTTGTGACTATGGAAAGTAGCTGACATATGTTTCCAGAATTCAGCCGACCAGATGATGCTTTCATAAAAGTAGGCCAAGCTAAATTTTCAACAGCGTAGACCCTTTTCAGTGATTTGCATAATGGAAATTTTGCTGTAAGATACATGGCAATACGAAGTCAATGACTCGACATGGAAAAAATATATCATAAATACCCACTGATCGAAACATCATGAGTGAAGGAAACATCATGGATCATTAGCATTCGGAAACAAGAGCTTATTATTGTATCTCCTACACAAAAGTTGTACTCCCTCTGTAAAGAAATATAGACGATCTTATATTTCATTACAGAGGGAGTACTTGTTTCTTTAGTGTATTGTATTTAAGGAGGTGTTTGGTCAACACATTTGTAACGCAGTCTAATTACAGTGTTAACAAATAATGTTAAATCTTGTTTGGTTTGGTTGGCTCGTAATCTCATCACGCGGGATCAGATCCCAGCCCAATACGAAACTGATTCAGGTAGGAAACCGATGTGAATCTGAAAAACCAGGCTCTCACATAAGCAGCTCCTCTACATGAATTGAACTATCCTCCATGATCTCTTCCCGTAACAGCATTTGAACCAAACAAGTTATGATTTTTGTCGATTACGTTTACAGTCCCAGTGCTTTTCCGTTTTCCATTATGTTTACATTTGCGTTACCTGCTGGGACCAAACACCTTCTAAACATTTGCTTGGATGAATGTTGCATTTGTTGTGCATGAGTCATAATTTTATAGTATAGAATGATTCAATCATATTGTATGAAGAATTGTGCTTGCCATAATCTATCGAAATGAGGGAACTTTCAAGTTTCCTTGCATTCACCGATGGAAGGACAATGGAACAAAAGCAGATGGGGAAAGAAGAAAAGAAGGGATGCATAAAGGAAACCGAGCTCACGCAGATCGATGCAACATGGGGCGCGAGGCAGCTATGTTAGGTGCTAGGGCCGAGCCGACAAAGATATGGGGACCCGTGCTAAACTCTAAAATAGGCCCTACTGCTCTAGAAAAATAGAAGTGGTGGATGTTGAACTACTCGTTGATGGATGGAAGCAGGGGCGAGCAGCCTGGACACGACACTTCGTCACGCCAAGATCAATCAACAGTTGCGCAGACGAAGAAGAAGAGACGCGCTCGTCCAGGCAGAGGACTCATACGTAGACATACATGGATCACTCCTCAAAATTGGAGAATCACTTTAATCAAATTCTTTCAAGTGTAACAACAACAACAACAAAGCCTTTAGTCCCAAACAAGTTGGGGTAGGCTAGAGGTGAAACCCATAAGATCTCGCAACCAACTCATGGCTCTGGCACATGGATAGCAAGCTTCCACGCACCCCTGTCCATAGCTAGCTCTTTGTCGATACTCCAATCCTTCATGTCTCTCTTAACGGACTCCTCCCATGTCAAATTCGGTCGACCCCGCCCTCTCTTGACATTCTCCGCATGCTTTAGCCGTCCGCTATGCACTGGAGCATCTGGAGGCCTGTGCTGAATTTGCCCAAACCATCTCAAACGATGTTGGACAAGCTTCTCCTCAATTGGTGCTACTCCAACTCTATCTCGTATATCATCATTCCGGACTCGATCCTTCCTCGTGTGGCCACACATCCATCTCAACATACGCATCTCCGCCACACCTAACTGTTGAACATGTCGCCTTTTAGTCGGCCAACACTCCACGCCATACAACATTGCGGGTCGAACCGCGTCCTGTAGAACTTGCCTTTTAGCTTTTGTGGCACTCTCTTGTCACAGAGAATGCCAGAAGCTTGGCGCCACTTCATCCATCCGGCTTTGATTCGATGGTTCACATCTTCATCAATACCCCCATCCTCCTGCAATATTGACCCCAAATACCGAAAGGTGTCCTTCCGAGGTACCACCTGGCCATCAAGGCTAACCTCCTCCTCACACCTAGTAGTACTGAAACCGCACATCATGTACTGGTTTTAGTAAATTCTTTCAAGTGTAACACTCTAAAAAATTCAAAACCCCCGCCAGTTTGGACCTTCGGGAAACAAGAACTAAAAAATAAATAGAAGCACTTGAGAAAGATTGTTTACTTGCCTTGCCATATTCGTTTTTTTGTAGCTATCCAGGTGAGTGGGCTACGCCGGCGTTGGCGCCCCGTGATGCTTCGACGGAGTGGCTAGGTGGGCGACAATGCAAGGAAAAGCTGTGAGAAATCGGGAGGAGGCGAGAAGCCAACAAGCAAAACACATGGTTCTCACGATCAGACCAATTGATCTTGTGTGCCTCCGCGTCAATGCATGGGCGCGTTGATGGCTGCGTGAGCCTGTAGATGGGCCGTGTGCGCTTCCGTCGCTGGCTTCTAGCAGGTTTCCGGTGACCCCGATTGGGCCTCTGTGTGTCCGGTTTGTGTCTGGGCTGAACTAAGCCTATCAGAATAGCTCTACACAACTTGGGCTCTTGTGCGGTTGCATGGGCCGCACGCCTTTGGGCCTGGGTGCCATATCCTAGTCCTCCCTCCCATTAGCTGACGTGCGTAACTATTCGAAGCCGCGACTGTTGCACTTTTTGCAAAGAGAAGGACAACATGCCTTTTGGTGTCTTTGAATCGGAACGGTCACGGTAGGATGAGACACAATTTCTGTAGGACATGAGGAAGACTTGGTGGCGGCAGCCACCCCCAACAAAGTGCTGACCAAGTTGTTTGACCACAACCTGCTGTGGGTTGCGGACCGTGCCTCGTAGTCATTTGCGGCCCATGAGCTGAATCGGGAGCTCCACTCAACCCATGCCTCATCCACCGAGTTGGGCCTCGTGCTTAGCATTGAAGGCCCACCATCTGCCTGTTGTGCTCTAGGGCACAACTTCGAGCACCACCATGGGCAAGACATCCTTGGATCGATTCAACCTACTCCTTGGCTTGGCTGAATAACGCGTGTTCTTACTGGACCTAGACTCCGAGAACCCATTTGGAGGACTTATGATCTCGACGCCCCTTCCTCCGAGGAGGTGGCGCGTCACTTGAATCTGGTGGATTCACGACTAGTTCCTCCAAACATGTTGGGGCGCATCAAAAGGCAATGTCATGGCCGCCTTCACCAAGTTGCATTCACTTAATGGGCGTGGCTTTTAGGGTCTGAATGAAGCTTTGTTGATCTTTGTGCCCGATCGGCCGGATGCCTCTACTCCGAAGGACTACCACCCCATTGGCCTCACCCATCTCTTTGCCAAATTGGTGGCGAAGACCTTGGCTGCAAGCTTGTCACCGAGATTGGCTTCCTGGGTTAAGGAGAACCAATGTGCGTTCCTTAAGAACCACCGCATACATGATACTTTCATGTTGGTTCAGCAGACGACATGTGTTATGGCGCCGCTAGAAGGAGGGCGCGAGAGGGCCGGCCAGGGGCCTTTTGCCCACGGCCAGGCAAGAGGGAAGGGATTTCCTTCTTAATTCTTGCTTGATTAGATTGATACATCTCCTCTCTTTATATAGAGATGTTTACTTGACTCCCAAGCAAGGCTTACTTGACCCCTAAGCAAGCGACCCTTATCTCTAATTAACCCTAAGACTAATGGGCTATACCGCCAGCCCAGGCCCATTAGGCCCATTACGTACTCTAACACTACACCCCACCTGGACATGCAGCTTGTCCTCGAGCTGCAGCCTAACCAACTTATAACCATGACTCGACGCAACACAAACCTAACACCTAAAAACAAGCCTTTTACATCTCGGCTTGTTTTATTACTCTCAACCTGAAATGGACTGGGACGCTTTATTTTGGACCCCTCAACAAAAAGTGGACACCATCCGCACGTCGGACGTGCACGTGTACAGCCACCTGGATCCCATGGACACCACCTGGAAAAAAGGAGTGCATGTGTATGGCCACCTGGAAGTGTCGCAAGAGCGACCAGCAGAGGCGCCCTTGCGGCGGCCGGCGGCGGAAAGCAGTGGTGCTACGCGGTGCGCTCCTGTCGGTGACACCCTGCCTTCTCCCCGCCGGACGGCTGTTGGTCTGCACCGCACAGGGAAGAGTGGAGGGCTTGCGATGGAGAATGACGAGGAGGGGTGCGCCCCCCCCCCCCCAACCGCCGATGTCACAGACTTTGAGGTCACTGCCCGCAGGGAAAACAACATGCCCGCCGCCCGTGGGGGAAACCGCATGCCCAAGATCCCTGACGCAGCGGACGAGATCAAGGTCCTTTGCGCAGCGAAGGGCAACTTGGAGGAGCGGCAGCTGCAGACCACGCATCTCCCGCACACGCCGACGCGCTAGGAGGCTGCGCGCAGCAGCCTGCAGCCTCACTGCCGCCGAGACGTGGCGGGTAGGGATCCAAGACGGAAGCGGTGACATCGACGGCGGGGACTTGATCTGCTGGATGTGGACGCCCTGGGATGGCGGCGGCGCTGATGAGAACGAGGTCGTCGCAGTCCCGTCGTAGGGCATCCCATACTGGGCGGCGGAGCTGACCGGCGATGGCTGCAGCTGCAGCAGCGGCTGCTGCCGCGGAGCGCCGGGTGCGGCGGAGGCCGCCAGGAGCGGCGGCTGCCACTGTAGCCAGGGCTGGGCGGTGGTGGCGATGGATGGCAGCTGCAGCGGCCCGGCGAGCGTGGTGAAGGCCGCCTGGTGCGGCGGCTGCCATGGCGGCGCGGGGGCGGCGATGGGCGGCGCAGCCGGGTGCGGCCCGTAGGACCCGGCCAAGAACAAGTGGATCTCCTGGACCGCCTGGGTTAGGTCCCGCAGCACCCCGGACACCTCCTCCGGGGTGAGGAGAGGACGGCAGGGGCGGGCGCGACGGAGGATCCCGGCGCGGGCAGGAGCGGGGCGACGAGGTGACCGGCAGCGGAAGAGACGGGCTTGGCGGCGGTGAAGACATGATCGAACCGAAGCTAGCGGATACCAAATTGTTATGGCGCTGCTAGAAGGAGGGCGCGAGAGGGCCGGCCGGGGGCCTTTTTGCCCACGGCCGGGCAAGAGGGAAGGGATTTCCTTCTTAATTCTTGCTTGATTAGATTGATATACATCTCCTCTCTTTATATAGAGATGTTTACTTGACTCCCAAGCAAGGCTTACTTGACCCCTAAGCAAGCGACCCTTATCTCTAATTAACCCTAAGACTAACGGGCTATACCGCCAGCCCAGGCCCATTAGGCCCATTACGCACTCTAACAACATGCTACCTTCACTGGCTTAAGGGGCCTCGTGTGGTGCTCCAATTGGACCAGACGCGCGTTCGGCTCCATATCCTAGGCACTGCTCTTTAGGTGCTTTGTCGGGCAGGGTTTGGACCTTGCTTCCGCGAGTTGGTTTCCATCATCCTTTCCACGGTCAGCACACAGGTGTTTTTGATTGGAGAATCGGGGCTGCTGGTGCGGCACAGCAAGGGGCTGTGATAGGGGGTTCCGCTCTCCCCCATGCTGTTTCCATTGAACCGGCTATGGAGGTCCATATACTCCAATGTCTCGCACCGTGGGCCTTGACGTCCAGTTGTTAAGATCAAGGGCCAAGGAATAGAGGGGGTGAATAGTTCTCCGAAAATCACTACTAATTTTAACCAAGCTGGCGGTGCTTAGAGCAACTAATATTCTAGTTGATCCTTGTGACTAAAGAAGCAAACGAGTTAAAGAGTATGGCAGTGGAATAGAGTACCTTGCAAGAAAGTAAATGGTGATTGAGAGGATGCAAACACAAGGGGCTCAACGATGTTTTTCCCGTGGTACGGATAGTTGACACTCTCCTACCCCACGTTAACGGAGGCTTCGAACCAAATGGTTCTAGGATCATTCGGGGATCTTCGGTTGTGTCACCCACCAAGGGCCCACCAAGCACAACCAAATCCACCATGGCTTCCAAGAAGCCTCACTAAAGGTTCTAGGATCACTTGGGGACCTTCACAAAGTAGGTGATCTCCTTGCCCTAAAAAACTCTTGAGTTCTTCACACATTGATGACAAGGACTCTCAAGTGACTCCTAACCGTTTAGGAGGTGCATATCCTCCAAGAGTAACAAGCAAAGCAAAGTCACTTGGTAGTACTTACTCAGAAGATCTTCAATCAAAGTATCTGTCATGAACCCATAGGATCTCTCACATAGGATATGATTGTGGTGAAAATGATATGAAATTGAGGTGCAGGGTTCAAGAAAGGGAGTAGGTTTTGGCCTCAAGAATCAAGAAGTGTTCTTGAAATCACCCAACACTTGTCTTCTCGTCTTCTTTATTGCCTTGGAGCTCTCTCTATCTCTTGTGGCAGTTGGATGGAGTGAGGAGTGGGGTGGTTGCTTCCTTGCTGCCATGGAGGGGTATGGGGTTCTATAAATAGAGAGAATTTAAAATCTGCCCGTTATCTTGAAAAGATAACTAGCCGTAAGTAGTAGACGAAAATCTTCGGAACTTCTGAGCACGTTTAAATATTTGACATAAAACACAGTAGTTGGAAGTACTGGCAGAAAATAGAGCTGTGGTTCCGAACAGTAAAAGGTGGATCTTTTCTGCGAGAATAAAACTGGCTCAGAAGTATTGGGTGAAACTGTTTGCTCGGTAGTACCGCAGTAGACAAAGCAACCCTCAAATGGGAATTATTGTGCAGAAAAGCCAAAGTCACATCTCAGAGGTACCAGACAAAACTTTCACCGAGGTCCAGGACCTATATTGTGACCACATAGAGAAGCAAACCGAGAGGGCTTGGAAGTTACGGCCGGAGGTGCCAGAGCTAACAGAGAATGTCTGAATCAGAATTGGCTCGGCAATACCGAGACAAAAAAGGTGTGGTAGTTCTGGCTCCTGGATGGGTTATCTCTATAGAGGAGTAACTCTTAAGTGGCCTGGTAGTACTGAAAGAAAATCTTCGGTGGTAGTGGGGCTTAGAGATACTAGAAATTTGAGTTGGCTGGTTGGATTTTATAAGAACTTTGGTCTAGGATCTTTTCTTGGAGTTCAATTGTGCCCCTCTCGATAGAATGGTTGTCCTATACTGAACGTGAATCTTGGATTCACCAAAAACCTAGAAATTACAATCTACTCCCTCCGTTCCTAAATATTTGTCTTTCTGGAGGTTTCAACAAGTGACTACATACGGAGCAAAATGAGTGAATCTACACTCTAAATATGTCTATATACATCCGTATGTGATAGTCCATTTGAAATCACTAGAAAGATAAATATTTAGGAACGGAGGGAGTACAAGCTTGTGGTAGACAAAAAGTTATAGGTAGAGGTCATTTGTTGACTAAAATCGTTAGTCCTCTCTAATGGTTTTGTCATAAATCACCCAAACCCAATAGGTGTATCTGACAAATCTCCTTCTTTTTGGTCATTGATGACAACACCATTGAGTATATATAGCATAAATATGATGAAAATGTGCAGATTTAGGTACTTGTCATACAATTTGAGCTCCTCCCTATTTGTGTGCATTATTTGAAATTTGCTTCTAGAATGCAAATGCACATTCATTAGGTACTGTGGATACATCAAATCTATGACACATTCCAAAGGAGTGCATTGTGTGTACAAGAAAGTTAACAAAATCCCACTTGAGAAACAACACAAGCAACACATTTGAATTACATTGATGATAGGATAAACGCATAAAAGAGTAGCATTGCATGTCTCACATAACACAATAGTATAGTTTACAAGACACGCAAGAAGATTACACATGATCTTGCAAATAAGAATCAAGTCTTGTAACTAACAAAACACAGCATACTAACAAACCCTCTCCCCCCGAAACAAGGAGACCCCAAAAGCCTATACTCACATCTCCCCCTTTGGCATCAAGACACCAAAAAAGTTAGAGAGAGCAACTATCGAACCCAAAATGCTTCCAAGAAGATACATGACCACTTCTGTAAGTGACCTGGTCAAGCTTCCTATGGAAAATATGCAATAAGCAAGAATATGGGATAAAAGCTTTGGCACAAAATTGGTGTGGTCAACTGGCATTTAGAATTTCTTTTATACTTGGTTCCTTGTATGTTCGGTTCACTAGTGTCAACTGGTCTTTATGGCTTTATCAAACACTTCTTCAACATGTTTAGTTCAACCAGTTAGCCCATGGTTATAGTTATGCATATGTGTCTGAACCTTGAAGACCCAAAACAGCGTAACATGCTGAAGATAGCCGCATTACATGTCTGCAGGTGCTTGGTAGACACCAGTTGAGAACTTGAGATGAGAGATGAACTGGAGAGAATAGTTTGATTGTTCTTGCTTGACTCAAAAGCAGATACATGATGTCCTTATATAAAGCATGCTCAGGTTTTTGACCTCTCCTAATATGACTGGGGCTGGTAGACCTTTTCAAATACGGTTGGACTCTTCAATAATCCAATTCATTTGTCACCGTCTCTGTTGCTATTCTCTCTCATGATCTCCCATGCTGCTGCTCCTTGATACAGTAGACTCATGTCCACATAATACGGTTGCCCTTTTTTAATATGTTATGAACTCATGATGCACCGGATCTAATCTGAGATGAGGCGCATTTATTTAAACTAGTTGGCATAGCAATGCACTTTGGTCTTCTAAAGTATCTATGCAGTAAACATGTTTCATTTCTTATTCAAACAGCCATAGACGATGTATTGCAATTTCTCAAGGACTCTCTTCCAGATGTACCAATGGCTATTGCTCATGGAAAGGTTAGTCGGCTAAGCTGATTCAGAATGCAAGAATTCTGCATTTACAACATAATATCTTGAATACTATCTACATTTGTGTGCACTGCTTTGTGTTAAAGGCCAAAGTGCAAGTTTCTACTAATGAAGTTTAGGCTATCTAGTTAGGAAATATGCAACTTATATTTACTGGGGGCCATTCGCTGGTATATATACATGTATAAGTGGTAAATATGCAGGAAACCCCTCATACAATGGGGAAAATATAGAGGCTATACATGGAACATAATATAGCTCTTTAACACATTTGATGTTAGAACTTCGATACTTATTTATGTTCTTGTTGCATAGATGAATGGTGCTTTGGCTTCAATGACCAATCTTATTGCTATATGTTTTTCCCACAGAAAGTGTCAAAGAATATACAACTTGCTATGGAAAAGTTTTCTTGTGGGGAAATAAAGATTCTTGTATGCACACATATCATTGAAAGTGGAATAGATATTCCAAATGCCAACACAATGATTGTCCAGTATGCAGAACTATTTGGGCTCGCGCAGCTGTATCAGGTGGTTTTAGTTCTCAGTGTTTTACTTTGCCTTTTTTTTGGCAAAAAAATTGTTGTATGAAATCTGAGGTCTGGACCTCAAGTTCGCTGCTTTTCTTTTCAACCGCAGTTGCGAGGAAGAGTAGGAAGATCAGGCAGAGAGGGTTTCACATACCTCTTCTACACTGACAAGTCTTTGCTTTCCAGAATTGCCATGGTGAGCTGCTGCAAGAGTGCTTTATAATTTTTTGTTTTTGTCTAATATATTTATGCTCATAGCATTCAATGTACCTGATGCTGAAAGCATATTCAAACATCAACATAAAATGTTCTAACCACCATCTCCAGCTTCTCCTTTCTTTCCTGCAGCTTTAAGGCATAATATAATGTTCTCCAGCCCTTACTGAACTTTGCATGAGTATTAGTTCATTGTCTAAGCAATTTTCTGATAAGTGGGGTCACCTTCTCTTGGTGGTTCTAGAAGCAGCACTCAAGAGTGTGGGGTACTAATATACTCCATCTCCATTCTTCTGGCATCTTGTTTGCCCGAAAAATGAGGTTGAAAAGCTTGGTTAGCCATACTATTGCTATGTCCCCGAGGCCTTTCCACACCTCAATGGGGATACAATCAGGGCCCATCGCCTTGCCTCCTTTCATCCTTTTTAAAGCTTCCTTGACCCCAGACTCTTGGATTCGCCGCACAAAACGCATGCTGGTCTCATCAAAGGAGTCACCCAGTTCAATGGTAGAACTCTCATTCTCCCCATTGAACAGCTTGTCGAAGTACTCCCGCCATCTATGCTTAATCTCCTCGTCCTTCACCAAGAGTTGGTCTGCTCCGTCCTTGATGCATTTGACTTGGCCAATATCCCTCGTCTTCCTCTCTTGGATCTTGGCCATCTTATAGATGCCCCTTTCGCCTTCCTTCGTGCCTAACCGTTGGTAGAGGTCCTCATATGCCCGACCCCTTGCTTCGCTTTGCGGCCTTCGCCATCTTGTACTTCTCTATGTTGTCTGCACTCCTATTCAGGTATAGGCGTCTGAAGCAATCTTTCTTCTCTTTTATCGCCTTCTGGACATCACATTCCACCACCAGGTATCCTTATCTTCGCTTCTCCTTCCCTTGGACACTCCAAACTCCTCTGAGGCCACCTTACAAATGCAAGTCGCCATCTTCATCCACACATTGTCCGCATCCCCTCCTTCCTCCCAAGGGCCCTCCTTAATGTCCCTCTCCTTGAACGCCACAATCATGTCGTAGGCTAGAGCAAATCTTAAGACATCTTCTCCTTGATTCTTGATGCCATAGCCAAAGCCCCCATGTGCCCCTTCAAAACCTGTGTTAGATGTACCCACGTGGCCATTGAGGTCTCCTCTTATGAAGAGCTTCTCGCCAATCGGTACACTCCTAACATGTCTTCCAGGCCTTCCTAGAACTCCCTCTTGGTGTTCTCATTGTGGCCTACTTGCGGGGCATACGCGCTGATAACATTGAGAACTAAGTTAAGTCCCCAACTACCAGCTTGACCAGGATAATCCGGTCCCCACGTTTCTTGACGTCTACCACTCCATACTTGAGGCTCGTGTTGATCAAGATGCCTACGCCATTTCTGTTGCAGCCGTCCCCGTGTACCACAACTTGAAGCCGGTATCCTCCACCTCCTTCGCCTTCTGTCCCCTCCATTTGGTTTCTTGGACGCAAAGGATATCAACACCTCTCCTCATCGCTGCATCAACTAGCTCCCGAAGCTTCCCTGTCAGAGACCCTACGTTCCAGCTACCTAAGCGAATCCTCCTAGGCTCGGCTAGCTTCCTTACCCTTCGCACTCGTCGATTCAAATGCGAAGACCCTTGTTCATTTTCCACTACATCCGGGCACCGATGTAGCGCGCCACTAAGGATGCGACGACCCGATCCTCGCTCACTTGCCACCGTATCCGGATCAAGATACGGCGCGCCACCAGGGGGGTGACGGGTTTGCAACCACATCCGGGTTCCGATGTGGCGCGTCGCTGAGAGGGTTACGCCCCAACGAAAATCTTTTGGGTTTTATCTCCATAATAAGAGTGGTGAGTTTTTACGTTGGCTCGCCAAACCTATCACAACCCTCCTCCTTTACCTGGACCGGCTATGTTGAGACAACATAGGCGGAGTTACACTTCAACACAAACGACCCTTTTTAGTGGTGGCGAGAAGTTTCGTTAGATTTCTAGACCAACTCTCTTCCCCGTGCCTCGCCGTGGATCTCGGGGTAGTGCCGGCGATTGTAACATCCCCGGGTGGTACAGAACTCTATATTGTCTATGCTCATCCTGCTTAGCCCTATTGCAGCCTATCAAGTACTTTCTTTGGTGCCTGCATGGAGAACGTACCCAGTGCACCAGCCCAACTGATGCACCGGCTGCACCAATGGCTTTTGAGCTGTTGCCTGTTGGACATGGAACTGAGGGTTGGGAGTAGGCTGCAAGATGGACTGATCAAACATTTGCAAAAAGGACCTCATACTATGCTAAAATCAACCCCTGCTTCACTCTCCTTTCCTATAATTGAATCAATGTCATTTCTTTCTCCAAACATAAATATGTTCATATATGTTGAGCCATACGTCTGAATTTGATTTTAATCTGACCACCATTTTTCTTTTGAAGAGATGTTTGAAACAAGATCAATGTTGAATATATTTTTCAAAATTGTCTTTTTTTTTCAAACTTAACCATAACACATATTTTTTATATTAAAACTTAGATTTATTTTATAAGTTCTGTAACTTTGCCTCTCCCTCCATACATCGATCCCACGTACATATGCTTAAATTATGTTACAAAAATATAAGAAATAGAATTTCAAAAACATATTCAACACTGATCTTGTTTCAAAGATCTCATCAAGACAAAGTTGCCAGTCAAGATGGAATCGAAACCAGACATTTGCTTCAAAATATATGACCATTGTTGTGTTTGGGCTAAAAAAAATTAAACGCACAGATTTATTGATGGAAGAGTGGGATGTGAAGTGCGGGTTGAAACTACAAGGTTGCTTCTGCAAATATGATGTGGTCCAACTTTTGACCAAAATCTGATCCGTTGCTTTTTTCATCTAGTGGTCCAAAAGCTATTGGTGCACCTGGTTCACAGACTGGGCTGGTGCAGCGGATATGTTCTTGCCTACATGTCCCAAGCTTAATCACATGCACTGTTTGTTCCATTGCTTTTTCTTGTCGAACACACATCTAAACGCTGTCATTTTGTATGAGAAGAACGGCACACTAAAACTGCAGAAGTTGTAGAGGTATCTGGTGGTCTGGCTTGCAACGACAATCTCCAAAGCTCTTTAGTTCCAACCAACTTCTCACTGCTCTGCCTCGATCAATATCACCTCAACCAAAGCCCCGTTAAAGATGCACAAGTAGTGCAGAAGTGGAATCCGCTAGAGTCAGGATGATGGGCGTATGCTCTGCAGCTGTTTCAAGCCATAAATTGAGCTTGTCGTCTACAGGTCCAATACTCCCAATTTTGGCACCATTGCAGCGGCTCAATAGGTTTAAGATTCAATAGCTTTCTCATTCTACTCTTTCACAGAGTAATGCTGAACATCAATTTGAAAGTGATGATAGAAGCAGGAGTTCCTTCAGGCTGTTAGATTTATATACATTTAGCCGTGTTCCCCTTTGTATTTCTCCCTTTCTATAAGGGGTCTTCTGCATATTATACCACATCTGTACGTGTATATATACTGGCCTATGGCCACCTGGAAATACAATAACAACAACAACAACAACAAAGCCTTTAGTCCCAAACAAGTTGGGGTAGGCTAGAGGTGAAACCCATAAGATCTCGCAACCAACTCATGGTTCTAGCACATGGATAGCAAAGCTTCCACGCACCCCTGTCCATGGCTAGTTCTCTGTCGATACTCCAGTCCTTCAGATCCCTCTTTACGGACTCCTCCCAGGTCAAGTTCGGTCTACCCCGACCTCTCTTGACATTATCGGCGCACGTTAGCCGGTTGGCATGCACTGGCGCTTCTGGAGGCCTGCGCTGAATATGCCCAAACCATCTCAGATGATATGGCCACCTGGAAATACAAGTTGCATATTTCCTAACACAAGCATCCAAGAAAGAAGTAAAGATCGAAATCGACCTTTCCAAGAAGAATGCCAAGTAAACAGATTTTTCAGAGTACTCGCCAGAAGATGTCCACTGTCCAGTGCCAAAACAAATGATCCTCCAGCTCTTTAGATAATCATATTTGATTGACTATGGCAGCTAGGTTAGGGTACCCCATGATTCCCTTGGACACCAAGCTCGTTTGTGATGTCGTGTACCCATAGGCCTTGAGGTAGATCCTCGCTCTGTCATCCCCCAAACTGTGTGTGTGTGTGTGCGCGCGCGCGCGTGTATCTGCCAACTGCCATAGAACCATAGTTGTGAGTGTTAAGGAGTAATAGTATATGTCCAGGTCTCTCTACGTAGTCGTATTAGTCTATATTTCATTTCTTTTACCTCAAGTCTTTTGTTCTATATATTTGCCCCATGGGCTTTGCATTACAATCTGGTATCAGAGGCTAGGTTTCTCTCTCTCATGTGCAACACATGCTCTTCTTCCCCACAGATCAGTTTTTTTTTTTGTTAGCATTAGTATCGGTATATGTCTCTTTATGTACTCATATTAGTCTTGATTTCCTTCCGTACCCCAAGTCGATTGTATTATATATTTCCCCCTTGGGCTAGGCAATACATCTACGTTGCTCCTCTAGCATGGTACCAAAGCCCAGGTTTAGTTGTTTTTAAGCACACCACTGCTCGTGCTCTCGGCCGATTCGAGTCCGTGACCAAGGATAACAGCGAGTTCCATGGTTGATTGCCCATTAATCCATCTGTCCAGCTAGAATCTCATTTGCTCCTCGTTGCCGAAGATCGCCGTTGGTGATGCATGTAGCATCAACATGACAATCCAGCTTCAATTCATCCTCAACTACTGAAAGCTACAATTCCTCCACTACACAGATTGGGCTTTTGGGGAGAAAGAAACTCTTTACACATCCATTATGCTTTTTCAACAAGAGGTCCCACATAAAACAGTAAGTTTTTTTCAAAACCTTCCTTTGGAAGGCCAGGAGATCATCTTACCTTGAACATTACAAGGCAATGTTCTGTTTAGGACAGACAATAAATTCCAACTTCATTGACCCAAAATATAGCTAACTTTAAACAATGTGTTTTCCCTGCAATCTAATAGATCTTTTCATATCTTCATCTGCAAACTTAATGTTTCCATCTGCAGGATAGACTTGGAGCTATTGAAGAGCATTCTGATCTCGGTCAAGGTTTCCATGTCGCAGAGAAGGATATGGGTATTAGGGGATTTGGAAGCATGTTTGGTGAGCAACAATCTGGAGACGTTGCAAATGTTGGCATCGATCTGTTCTTTGATATGCTTTTTGATAGCTTGTCCAAGGTATCGTCATTTTAGTCAACCGCAAGTTCTGAGAGGTGTGCCTCCCATTTTAATTAATACTAGATGATACCCCCGCGTTGCTGCAGGAATTAGTTGCAATATACTTGAATGAGATTTGGTTGTAGAAAGCATGAATATTAGAACTAAAGCTGAAAAATATATGATTTATTGTACTTGATTATTGTATAGTTATAAAATATTTATTGAATATAAGTACCATACTAGCACAATATAACATTAAATTCCATGCATGGTTGGATTTTGAGGTGCGCCTTTTCCCATACATGGTTGCATGTTGAGGTGGCATGCTTGCATGTTGAGATAAATAAGTTAGTGGGGATCATCTGTTTAGTTATATACTCCCTCCTTCCCAAAATAAGTGTCTCAACTTTAGTACAACGTTGTACTAAGGTTAAGACACTTATTTTGGGACGGAGGGAGTATGATATATGATATATTGCTTTCCACTATCACAAAAGCTACCTACTTGTTCTGTTACAGAAAAAGTCCAGTTTAGTCCCTCAAACTATTCATAAGGAGTGTTTTACCATTTAGTCCATTTTGTGTCTCACCTAACCACCTCAACTTTTAAAACTGCATCACTTCACCTTTTACGATGATTTCTAAGGTGTTTATGCCCTTGTAGCAGCCACTGAACCTGGTTTTGCATATGTGTCAGCTGCATCATGCTTTCGTCCTCTCCAACTCCCATATCTCCCTCGCAAAATCTGTTATATGTCGCCGCTTATTTTTTTGTCGAGCATGTGTTCTCATGCTCACGTTTTAATCCAAGCATCTGATACTTCATCAACATGCTCTTTGCTGATGGGCCATAGAATTTAGTGCCCTCATGCTCACGTTGATCCAAGCATCTGATACTACATCAACATGCTATTTGCTGATGGGCCATAGAATTTAGTGCCCATTCTCCAACTAGAAAGGTAAATCCAAGCATGCATCTATCCCCTTGTTCTCGGACCCCCTCTCTGGTTAGGACAGTGAGGCTGCCTGTGGTGGCCCCAAAGGCACTTTGTGTTCGTGGGCGCTACTACCTTTAGAAAACCATTATAGTCGGTAGAGTGAACTGGTGTTGGAAGTGGGGTTAAGCGAGATGGAAAATAGTTAGGTGTCAAGTACCCCTCATTGATAGTTCCATGGAGTAAAGTGGACTTACTCCTTCTATGATCATCGTTGTTCCATGCTGCCTAGTGGATTTGGCAATCAGTTTATTTTTATATCCTCTTAGATAACCAACACAAAAACTGAACCATTTCTTTGCACCATTCACGGTCCAAGTCTTGGCACATTTTATAAGCCATATCCGGTTATGTAAAGGCTGTTCATAATACAAGCTATTATTCTACTTCCCATATATGTATTTATGTATTTGCATTGGTGGTGCTAAACCGCTAGTTCATGTTGGAATTGATCTTGTTATTGGTGTTAAGCATATAGGATTAGATCATGTTTAATTTGTTGTATGGTGTCATAGCCATGTAGAGTTGCATCAGTGTTACTAAGTTATGGTTAGTTGCATGCTCGGCAACATGGTGTAGCAGCTGAATCAGCAGCACAGAGATAGAGCGAGTGCATGCGAGTGGATCGGAAAGCTAGGAGATGAGCGGGCGTGACTTTGCTTTAGTTAGACTTAGTCATGTACGTGTGTATTAGGTGACCAAGGGACTAGTGCATGTGGAGAGATGTGACCTACGTGCACATGTATTAGTGTGGTCAGGCTGTGTTGGTGTGAGGCTGCATGCATACAGTTTGTTTGGCCGAGTCGTTGCCGTTGAGGAGAAGCCGTGCAAGTGCCGGACGTGTGCGTGTGTAGCTAGCCTGAGAGAAAAGTGGATCAAGCAGTTGTGTGCTTGACCATGTGTGTGCGTGCGCGTGAGTTATATAAAGCCATGTAACCAGGTTGGTTAGTATGTGATGAGAGGAAAACGCTCTGGCTAAAAGGCATCAGCCGAGCACCAGATAAATTCCTGCGTGTGTGTTCTTCTTTTGTTCACCACCCTTGTGTTAATCTCCTGGGCTATAAGACAGCTGTTCACCTGGTGCTGTGTTACGATGCGGTAGTCGTCACATGGTTATATATTTCCTTGTGGTTTCTTGTGGCGCATATACATCGCATAATGTTTATTAGTGTCTCGTTCATGGGGTCTATATCATGGTGAGCTTTATGTCTTGTAGTTATTCATCGGAGGAAAACCAATGCATTTCCATCTTTGCCCTCATTGTGCGTGCAATGTATTTGTATTTCAGTATTGTTATTTTAAAGATGTTTAACTCATTCTGTGAGCCAAATTTCCTTCTAAAAATTATGTCATGGTGTGTTTTTTGATGTGATTATTTTGAGTCTTGACAATTTTTTTTTCTGCTTTTAGGTTGATCACTTTCGTCTTAAACCCATTCCTTATAAAGATGTTCAGGTAAACCTAAAACATCTCATTTGTTGTGTCAAATAGCTTCATGTAATCATGACTAATTTCATTCAAATGATTTTTTACCTTCTTGTATTCATGAATGTTACTCCCTCTGTAAAGAAATATAAGAGCGTTTAGATGACTACTTTAGTGATCTACACACTCTTATATTTCTTTAGGAGGGAGTACATCTGATTTGCTATATTCTTTCCACAGCTGGACATTAACATTTCTCCGCATCTCTCTTCTGAATACATAAGTTATCTTGAAAATCCTGTTGAATTGCTCAATGAAGCAGCGAAAGCTGCAGAACAAGATATATGGAACTTAATGCAATTCACAGAAGATCTTCGTCAACAGTATGGGAAGGAGCCCCGTGATATGGAGGTCTGCTGTTGCTAAAATTTCATGTGGATATTAAGTGTTGATGATGTTAAATTTTTGTCCCTTCTTTTTTGTGTAGTTGCTATTAAAAAAGCTCTATGTAAGGCGGATGGCAGCAGATCTTGGTATCAGCCGGATATATCCATCTGGCAAAATGATCATCATGAAAACAAACATGAACAGGAAAGTTTTTAGGCTCATGGAAGAAACCATGGCTTCTGAGACGCATCGCAATTCTTTGTCATTCACTGGAAAGGAAATTAAGGTAAATATCAACAGTCTCCACATAGATCCGCTGTGAAAAGTAACAATGTGCAAGGGACAATGGTATGTAATACGGACTAGTATGCGAGAAACCCCACTTGAAGGAATCACTGAAAAATGTTGGTCTGCTAGGTTCATACATAATGGATTAGAGTCTACAATGCTTTTACATAACGGATTAAAATCCACAATGCTTAATACTCCCTCCGTCCCAAAATAAGTGTCTCAACTTTGTACTAGCTCCAGTACAAATTTGTACTAAGCTCAAGACACTTATTTTGAGACGGAGGGAGTAGTTTCATGTCCAGGAATCCATTGAATAGTGCTCCCTCTGTTCCCAAATATAAGGTATTATTTTTTCAAAAAGTCAAACTCTTCTATGCTTGACCAAGTTGTTGATATTTTTTCCATAGAAAACTTGGTCAAACATAGAAAAGTTTGATTTCTTGAAAATAATAATACACCTTATAGTTTGGAAAGGAAGGAGTACTAAATAAGTGAAAATAATTGGTTGCCGACACGCGATAGCACATTGACTCCATATATCCATAAGTTCTTCTATATTGCCAGTGTTGTACGGTTAATTTGTTGCATATTATTTGACATGTTCTCTTTTGGTGTCATGTTTTATGCATATACTTCATTTCCCCCTGAAAAGGACTGTAAACGCTGGACATGGCTTGCATGCTCATTGGTTTTGCTCCCATCCGTGCTCCACACCTACTTAATGAGCATTGGACAATTGTCTCCCTTTCGTCTCTCCAAACGTGTTTTCCCTTGAAAAAACAAATTGTAATACTATCAGAAATACCGATTGTTCTCGTTATACTAGGACAACATTTAAACTGGAGGGAAATATACATGGTTGAGCGTGCCAATGCATCCAGAATACATGGCTGAATGCCACATCTCTTAATCATTTACTAATACATACAAAACCATAGAAAATGTACCACTAATACAAACAAGAACAGATGAATTAACCAGACGGTAACAGAACAAATTAGCGACCTGGAGGCTGAAGCTCATCAATCAGCGACATTGGCCTTACCACAGCTCGAAGAAGAGGCAAATCCTTCAAATCACCAGTGAGCTGGAGTTGAAGCGAAGCAACCTCTCTTGTTCTCTGATGGCTTCTTCAAGGATTGATGCAGGGAACCATGAGGATCATGCCGAATTCACTCATAATTTTTCTTCAAGGTCTCATCCAATCGTATCCACTCTTGTGCTTCCCATCCTGCAATTGTAACCTATGCACAACTGGTGTTGAATCGGCCGCCAAGCTCTTCCATGATGCAGTATCCTCAACTTGTCCACATATAATTTTACTCTGTATTGTTCGATAATACTCTTGAAGGGGAGCCTTGGCACAGCGGTAAAGCCGTTGCCTTGCAGCCGTTGCCTTGCAGAAATGCAGGGAAAGGCTGCATAGAAAAGACCAAAAGTGGTCGGACCCTTCCCCGGACCCTACACAAGCGGGAGCTACGTGCACCGGGCTGCCCTTTTTTTGTTGTTGGATAATACTCTTATAATGCAGGTAATATAATTTTAAACCCTGTTCCATAAATCCATTCAAATCACGGATTGTGAGTGCAATACCTTGTTCAACAATTCAGGTTCAGCAAGTTATGTGCTGTCATGTGTCTGTGCACCTAAAGTGTTGCTCGAGTCTTTCTTAGTTACCTACATAAAAACAGATGAAGAAATTACATTTAACAAAAAGACAACATAACTTTAGATGTATGTTTCCTTTGCAAGGGAGATAAACTTGTGTACAGAACCAGCTTTTACTGCATTAAGGTTGTGACCAAAGTTAATACAGATTACTGAAAGGATGATTGTGTAAAGCACAAACCAGCATCCAAAAAAAATTCTTGATCAGGGAAAAGTAGAAAGTGAAGACAGACCCTTAAGACTATAAGGAGAAATGAGTTTATAAACTGGTATCACATCATAAGTCAAAGGTATGACAAGTCAAAGGTGCCATTGTACCAAAGCCTCCTTGGTTCTCCAACTCTTCTGACTACACAAATGACATAGCCACACAGCACACTTGCCTGATCAGACAAAAAGGGCACAATTCTGATTAAGAATTTGATCATCAGCAATGACTATCATCAGACTATAAAGTTTCCATTCTTGCTGGCCATAGCATAATTAAATTATCAAACAGTTTGGCCACTCATTTATTATCAAGAATTCACAAATCCAAGAGATTGAATTATCTTAGATCTATATCATCACAAATATTTAGTATTCCAAATTGGGGACATGCTCCCCTTGACAAGACTACTCTTGACAAGACTTTTATAGTCCACACAAGCAAGTGCAACATTTATTTCCATACCCCATAGTAACTGATATTTGATAATCAAACTGAAGCTATAACTTTGAGAGATGGAAGGGTCAGCTAAAAGATTATATATATATATACACACACACACACACACACACACACACATATATATATGTAAATATAAATATATATAAATTCTTTTTTGCAGGGTATATATATATAAATTCAAATTGGCTCCTTTGGTTCTTTGTACGACTGGTACTTTTTCTCCAGCTTCAGTTTAGTTGGTTGGACTACTTTCCGAGAATCAACTAACCGACAAATCCATAGCCCAGGTATGCGCCAGAGTTGCCACAACGACCGTAGCTATCAATGGAGGTGCCGAACTCTAGCGGTTTAAGTTTCCATGGTCACACCCGCCACCTTGGTCACCATCATAGCCATTGTAGCCGCTGCTGCCGCTGTTTCCTCTGTAACCATCGGCATAGGCAGTACTCTCATTGGAGTGGCCACCTCTGCCTTGTCGTGTAGCCTACACCGCAGAGCGTGAGTCTGTCACCTCATGCATTCGGTTTTGGACCATCCAAGTGCAAGAGAAAAAAATAATTTCGTAGTTTGATCATTGAGTGTAAAAGGTACACCGTGGGTTACTGGGCTTTGAAGAAAGAAAATGTTATATTCTAGACTAACATTAGATATGTTGATGGTTAGCCTAGAGTATGGTATCATGCATGACATGATTTTGATTTTCCTTGCGTACATCATGCATGTCTGTAGCTTTAGGGTGTGTTTGGTTCGAGTCATCAGCTGGAACATAATGGGTCCGTCCCGCCCCCATAGGCTATTCTCGCGTTTGGTTCAGTCGAGGAACGAGAACCCCTCGTTATAGAGAATGGCATATTCCCTCCATATGCGGAACCTGCTCGTACCTCCGATTTGATGGAATCACGTGGATCGGCTCTTTGATCTCAAACCCTCCCACGACTCACTCACCCCAAAGGCCCAAACCCCGTCTTATCTCAGCGTCGCCGCCCCTCTCGATCTTCCACCTGCGCCGGCGACTCCCATGGATCTCGCTCTCTCTGACGGCGGACTAGGAGCGCGGCGAGTGAGCAGGTACGGTGGCTGGTACGAGCGAGGTGGGCGGCGAGATGGTATCCGGCGGCAGCGGTGGCGATTGCCAAGGAAGCCATGACGTGGTGTGAACTACCTCCGCTCCGAGTCCTTCATCACGCCTGAAAAGAGCAGAGCGGTAGATTTTGTTGCCATTTGCCTGGGATTAGAGCAGCGGCTGCAACGCATCAATGCATCAGAAAGCACAGGAAAGGAGCAGCGGCCCTGGCAGTACGGAAGAGGAGTAGCGGCTGCAACCAGGGAGCTCTTGATCTCACCCATCTGGATTGATTTCAGGGACTAACTAGATCTCTGATGGCGCGCGTTGCCGCGCCCGGCAATTGTTACTATGGAATAATAGAATTTTACATAAATAAAGTGCCACAAGATATATTTTAAAATTTAGATGGTGCAAATAATGGAAAAATATTGTAGTGCTCAGCCATACTAAGTAATGCATCAGACTGGACAAACAACATTAGTATTGGTGAAGTAGTAATACCCTATTTATTGAGGATATCAAACATATCATGCATCAAATTTTGGTTCATTGCATATCAAAATTAAGTAGATCCTAGTATGACATGCCATATAAAAGGATAGCAATATGTGCAGATCTGGTGAAATGAGTCATACAACTTCTAGTTCATAAGCCATACATCAACAACTATAGCATAATGTACATCATACTGAGCCTAGGTAGCCAAGAAATAATAAGCCGTGCATAAGCATGGAACCTCGTAATTAGTTGGTGTTGTCTACTAGTATTGAGGAACAACCGCAAGAGTGATCTTGTTCATGGAGCATATGCTAACTATTTTCAGCTAGTCAAAACCTTGTCCACATCTGAGCATTTCCACTTCAATCAAAGTTAAGATAAATGACACGGAACCAAGATGTACCCGCAAAAAAAAAAAAGCATGCCTATTGGTGATTACTCCAAGGAAAATAAGGCACCTTAAGAAATGTATGAGTAGACAATAAGTGAAAAATAATATCATCCAAAACCATCTAGACAGTAACTCGGGACAACCGTACCAATTCAAATTTACAGAGTAAGAAACTACAAATTTTGCAATTATAGTTCTGCATAATCTTGATGCGCAGTAATTTGTTAGGCTAGAGAAATATACTGTTACATCCATGTGAGCTTCAAGAAAAAAAAAACTCTCAAAAGAAGATCCTGCAGGACTGAATTGACTCTGTTGTCAAACTGAGTTCCTTGATTCTTATTCTGCAGCAGATTTTCTTCTAGAATGAAGTCCTCCACAAACTAAACACTCAATACTTTGAAGGCAAAGAAGAAACACAATACAGTTTCACAAAACCTAGATAAGTTATTTTGAATAAACAGAAAAAAGAACTATGAAAATTGAAAATAACTTTATTTTAAATTCGAGCTTACCTTGATCGCAGTTAAGAACATTAGGTTGATACAACAGCTACTTATAGACTTGGCATAGCTCGTCCTCTGACTTGTGGATGAATTCTTGTTGATAATATTAATTGTTATTAACAGAATTGTCCTGAAGGTCCCATTTTCCATCTCCAAGCTTTGTTGTCCCAGTCCACTTTAAAAGAAAAAGCGGCATTGTTCATCTATAGGACTGTACTACAGACGCGGATATCAGTGCAAGAACATAATATTATCAGATACATTATCCTCTATAGCTCTACCATCTGATCATGTAAATTTACAGTATACATTTTTACACGGAAATGAGGATAGCTCGTTTTGCCTGATACAACAGATCAAACAAAGTTATAACTGAATGTGTATTAAATCAAGAAAAACATGAAG
>NC_041387.1:284916763-284939615 GCF_002162155.2 Triticum dicoccoides | reverse complement strand
TCTAGTTCAATGTGTAAATTTGTAGGAGGAAGGTGACAGCTCAACTTGGCCATGGAGAGGAAGTGATGGCAGCAACACCACTGCATGTTCCTTGTGGTGACACTCCTGAGGGAAAGGCCGCGACGCTTGAATGGAGAGTGCAGCCATGGCACTGCGCACCGAGAAAATATCTGTTGTTGCTGTCGCCCCCGATCTGCGTTCTTGTGAGGGTGTGGACGGAGGGCAGAACAGGAACCTCAAGCTCATCGCCACCACTGCTATCATTCGTGTGGCGCGGACGGCGGAGTGGCAAGATGGAAGGCGGATGGAGGAGGCATGGTGGAGGTGGAGATAGTGGCAGCGGCTGCTCTGTACCTAGTTTTGCATGTATAGATCACGAGGCCCCGCAACCTGCCGGGATAAGAAGCGGAACGGGTAGAGCTTGAGGCATGGTGGAGGTGGAGGTATGCGGATGAAGGTCTAGGCAGGGAGCAAAGAGTAACGTACCTCCATTGGTCGCCGTCGACGAAAGGGGCCACCTCAGCTGCCATTAGTGCCATCCAGAAACTGACGCTTTACTGCTTGCTTCAATGCTAGCGGATTGTTTGAATAGCCCACGACGTGTCACTCAACAGCCGCATGCAGCACCCGTTCGCATCTCCCTGCCGCATCAGCTACAGAGGCGCGCTGGCGAGCGAGAAGCTCCGCGTAGGCCGGCGAGGCCCCGCAATGTATGCCTGGTTGATTTTTTTTTCCTCACAGAGCTCTGGCCTAGGTGAGCGTGTGTCCCTTCCGAGTCAGCAGTTTTTTTAGGGGTTTCTCAGCCAGAAGGTGATTCTTTTTGCATGAGCCAGAGGGGACACCCAGAGGCCTTTTTCTGGCTGCACGGGAAGGATGGTAGAAGCCCAGTAGGCCCAAGTTTACCGCAGGTGCTAAAAAATGCCACCAGAGCAGCGGCCCAGCGCGGAAATTGCTCGTTCGCAGCGAACGGAGGGAGTGGACAAGTGATTAAGAGCAATCGGACGGCAGAAAATGCTTAAATCTGAACATCCAATGGCCCCGAATGCTAATAGCCTGAGAGGGCTGGAAAGAAAAGAGTCGGGAGTTATGAATCTTTAGCTTACCTAATTGTTCGCTGGAGTTATTACGAGGGAAAAGCTTCAGTCCAGCCATAGTACACAAAGACGGCACTCATGGGGTGCGGCAGCGTTGCCTGATGAACCTGATTGATACCTGCACCAAGAACTTCGCCTTAGCATTCCACAGAAGTGCATGCGATTTTTGAAGGATTAGGACATAGGGTATTAATTCGTAGGTGTTTGTCGTGTTATTCGAAGGAATACATGGCTATGTTAGCATAGCACAAATTTAGGATCTTTATTAGCAGTCAATCATTGAGAAAGATGGTTTTGATCCTTTCACATTGGTTATTGTCTAGGATTAAAGTGCAGGCGTGAAAGTAGCCTGAGCCTCAAAGATAGGGACCTCAGGACTTGAATTTATCTCTACCAATTTAAATATTTTATTCCAGGTATTACCTTATTAACAGGTTTGCTATTTCGTAGGCTGAACTTCTGGTCAATCTGCCAGACACACTACTTCTGAACTGGCTTTTTCATTGCTTAGCGGATTGCTATGCAATAATGCCAGCCCTTGTGAGATACTAGATTCTTTGATTGAAATGAAGGTTATGACAAGCACTATAACCTGGAATGAACTATTCATGTTCGAGAAAATGAAAAGGCAAGACACAGATATTCAATTAATCGGTCAATTTTCAGTTAATTGGCCATGGGACGGTCTCTTCTTTTGTTGGTGTTGTCACTTCAGGCATTTAATCAGCCATTGGTGTGTTGGTATTGTCACTTCAGGCAAACGTGTACCAATAATATGCAACATTGTTAAGAAAATCTGTGAAAGTGTAGTGTGACAGATTATACGTATACGTTAACTGGTATATTACCTTAAAGCTCCAGATTCTCCTCCAGTCCCCAGTACTTTCATATATGTCATTCGATATCTGACTTCCTTGGGAAAATTTTCAGGATGCCCAAACGGAAAGGCGTGAACTACATTTCTGCATCCACTGACAGTTTTGTTTAGCTAGCAGTGGCTGGTGTGATGCACAATTGATATCCTGAAGTGCTGTTCGTCAATGGCGTTAAAGAATTCTGGTTCAGATTCTTGTTGCAGAGAAGATCTCCAAGATTCTTCTGAGGCTTTCTGATGGAGAAAATCCAGCATTGTCACTAACAGGTGCATAGGGTTCATGACTGGTAACGTATAGTTTTGTAATCAGAGTGCGCTGTATTAGGTGGGGAGATTGAGTGATTGATTAGTAATCAGAATGCGCTGTCTTAGGCGGGGAGATTGAGTGATTGATTACTTTCCCTTTGATTCAGCAAAGGGTTGGTTTCTCTTTTTTAGGGGAACTAAAACTTTATTGATTAACTCATTCCAGAGGTATGATTACAGTGTCATGCGGCTCAAGTAGCCACATATGTCTAGGTACAAAGAGTATTCCACTAGACTATCAGCTTCATGATTTCTTGATCCGCTCTCATGACTGAAATTGCACTCAAAAGCTTGTGCATGTAGTCTGACCTCCCTAAGTATAGCTTCATGGGCATCTCCTGTGTTTGCCTTTTAAGTCATTGACTACCTTCCCACTCAATCTCTCCTTTAGTGCTAGTGATCTCCTTCAGTATGGCCCTTTCTGATCTCAAGTTCGAGCCTGGGTTGGCGTTCGAGGCCTTCATCTGGAAGCAATTTGGTGTCCCAGTGAATCACTTTGATGGTAGCAAGCTCAAGGAATTCGTCATGGTCGCAGAATTCTCTCGTTCAAGGCTCCGTATCAACATTCACTCGGCCTGTCTCATTCTGCAATCTTGTTTTGGAGGTCATGCTTCCCGTTTCAAGGTATCTTGTATGCAAAACTGGTCTTTCAAATTCAGTGTCGTCTCTAGAGATGTGGGTTTCGCTATCAACAAAGGTGGGAATTGTTTAAATGATCTCTTCAATGTGGGTTTCTTTCGTTGGGGCAAGGGAGGCCCGGATTTTCGCAAGGAATTCAGACTCTACCAGCAAGAAATTGAGCTGGAATGGACCCTGGTTGATCGTTCCAAAGATCGTAGATCTCATGCCGAAGCAGTTCAATCCCCACGGATTTTTTCTTCAGGTGAATTGAATGTTCATCCTTCATGTTTACATGACTTCTGATAGTTTCTCAGTGCCTGATTCAATCAAGGTCGTCTTCAAACCCAATCTTAACTGAACCCAATAACATCGCTATTGTTGGGGCGAAATCTATGGGTATGCGAAATCTATGGGTATTCAAAATTCTGGGCTTGGCAATCGCTCAGGGGCCACTAAGGCCCATAATGACAGACCTCCCTTTTGTGTCTGTTGCCTCGCCACGGGTCACTTTTGGCCCAAATGCACTAATAGAATCCGCTGCCATGGATGCAATAGGATGGGCCACGTTAAGATTAATTGCAGAATGCGTGGCACAATTAATGTTCCAGGTTCCAATCCTGTGCCCGTCAACCAGCAGCAAAATCCGAGGGCTATAGATTCTCAAGCGAACCGACAGCGGCACGCAATCGAGCCCAGTCCAGTCAAATCAACATGACCCGCGAGCTTCGGGGCCACCTAGCACGAGACAGCCACTCGGCTCGATGCCTCCAATTCCCACCGCATAGTTGCTCCCCTGCGACACCCGCATTCATCGCATGTGGTTTCCTCTGTTGCTCCCTCGAGCTCGCCGACGTTGCTAGAGATGGCTACGTCTCCATTCGATCCCACCCCCGTTATCCCTGTTAGCTGCCATGCCATTGAGGTCGACGGCAGGACCGCTCACCATCGTGTAATCCATGGTGCTCTTGCTCCTGCCAACGAAGACCTCACCATTGCTACAATCATTCCAATGCCAGAAGGTGAGGCTGCTTTCGTCAATGTTCAAGAAGTTCTGCATGATTTCCTTCATTCCAAGCGCATGGGTGTCACTTCTATCTCTCGATGCCCATTTGGACAAGCTTTTGTGAGATTGGTTAGCGCGGCAGATTGGGATTTCCTGGTTAACAGAGGCCCACATGCTTTTGGAGACATCCATATTGTTTTCCAAAGGCGCAATGAGGGGATGAAGTGGAGAAACTTTGAACTTACTAGGGTAGTCTGGTTACTGATTGTGGGTTTCCCTGCTGATTTGCGCTTGTTCCATGAAATCTCAAATGACGTTCCTGGTTTTGGACAAATGATGGTTTGGGATAGATTTAAATCATCTGATGCAGCAACCGTTGTCCGTGTCAAGATTGATGCGCTTCGTGATGTTCCGGCCAGTATCTTGATCTCTGGTGCAAAGAACTTCAGTGGGCAGTCTTGGACCTGTTCGGTGATCATCTTTGACATGCCCATTGGTAATCCTCTGCCAGATGAAGATCCGGTGCCTTCGAATGGAAATCCTCACCCCAGATCGCAGGAGCAATTCCATCAGCCCAACGAAAACCTACTTGTAGGACCTGTTGGCTTTCATCTTATGTAACATGATGATAATGTTCTAGAGCAAGTGGAAGAGGATGAAGGATGGGGGCATTGGGCTATGCCTCAGCAGCAGTAGCTAGTTGACCAGGAGATCCAAGCTGGTGACTTTCTGGAGCTGAATGATTTGCTTGAACCACTAGAGGAGGAAGTGCCCATTCCTTTATTTGCAGATGGCTGTGATTTGACTTTATCTCTTGGTCTGAATATTGGAGTGCCCCCTGGGGAAGCTCACCCTGACAGCTCTGTATTTGGAGGCCCTCCCCCTCAGAATCTTGAAGAACTTCTAGCTTCTCTGGTCATCCCAGATCAACACCCAGAATTTCAGGCAAATTTCGACCTTAACTTGCCAATTCCAGAGCTAGCTGGAGTTGCAGAGGCTCATGTTCTGGAGCAGACTGCTCTGCAGCCCCACAACGACAACTTGTTGCATGATTGCAACAACTTGTTGCAGTTCAACAGGAAGATGCCACTGCAGATATGCTGCAAGTAGTCCCGGAAGCTCCTCATTTGACTCTACTTCCACTAGATGATAGCCCTGGCTCTGCTAATGTTTATGCTATGAAGGTCAACCAAAACATTGACTGTGCACCTCCAAAACCTACCAATTCTGCCCCAGAAGGAGTACAGTTGGACAACAGTGAGAACAACATTATGGCTCAGGAAGACACAACTGGTGGCAAATCTTATTCCACAGGATGCACACACTGCTTCTGACAGCTCTGAAGGTACCAGTCTTGGGCCCCCACCTGGATTCCCTCTCCTTGTTTTCAGTGTTGCAGTTACTGTTTCTAATGTACAAAACCCAAAGCAGTTGGATCCTCAAATCAGAGACCTAATAGCAGGCACCTCTTTGCCAGATGCAGGAGATGATTTCCTGTGTAAGGAAGGTCTGGAGCTGTGGAACAAGCACTTTAAGCCTGCTGATGGAATGGACAAAGTGGTTCAGGTACCATGTGAATGGTTTAAATTTGTCACTGTTGCTCTCCTAACACGTGATAGCTTTGACTAGGCTAAATAATTGTCATCTTCTCAACTCTGGAATTACATCATTGAAGGATATGTACACAAGCTCATTCCTTTTGCCTTCCCTGACTCATGCATTTCTGCTCATATACCTACTTGTCAGCAGATTAGCCTGGAGCAGGAAGTTTCTTCAGCCCAACAAGCTATAACACCTGCCCGCAACAGTGTGGTGGATGGTCAAGGAGCACACTTGGCAAGCACATCTGCTGTTTATGCTAGAAAGAAAAGAAAAGACAAGGCACCCATATGTGAAACTGAGGTATGGAGAAGTTATAGATTGCAGGAGCTAACAAAGGTTTTAGATGGAAAGTTTGCAAAGATAAAAATTGCCTCCCATGCAGTACTGACCCACCTGCTTTACCCTTAAGAGTTATTAAAAACCTTTATGTTTCCTTTTGCAAGGCCAATGTTAAGGATTGCACAGAGGAGATGCTTCAGTGGCCCAAGAAAAAGAAGGAGACAAAGGGTACTGCTAAGGAGGTGCAGAAGAAGCCTGCAATCTTCATGCCCTAGAATTTTTTAGTTTCAGTTATGCTGCTATGTAATGATGCTGGACCTGATTATTAGCACTTTTATCAGTGGGATATTTATTTTAAATTGAAACCTTACAGTATGGGCTGCCTTTTGTTCAAGTATTGTAAGAACTTTGTCAGATGATATGGCTGGAAACTTCTCTTATCTCAGTCCTGCTTATTCCATTTTTTGGGGAGATATTAGTGACACTTGCACCATTTGGAATGGTTTTTGTGCTGTGCTTGACTGTTATTTGGTCATTTGTCATGATTTGAGATTTTGTTTGAAATTGATGGATCAGTTATGGATGACTTCTGCTATTGTCACACTGTGGGCTTTTGAAAGTTAACTGGACCATTGAGCTGGTTATAGTTTGTTTGATATCACATCTAAAGGACATAATCACAGACCTTGCAGCTACACTTCATCAAGATTCAAATGAACATTTTGAATTGGAATATTAGGGGCATTAATGATTCTAACAAATGGCTGGCTCTGAAGAATAAAATTGCTGAGTCCAATGCTGACATCATCTGCATTTAAGAAACCAAAAGAGAATTTTTTTGATGCAAGATATCTCAAGAATTTTTGTCCTAGAAGGATCAATCAATTTGAGTTTCTAACCTCGGTAGGTGCTTCGGGAGGACTACTTATTGCCTGGAATGGCTCTCTGTTTACAGGGGAAAATCTTTTTCACAATGATTTCTCCCTATCTGTTCGTTTTACATCTGCTATGCCTGGAGATTCTTTCATTCTTTGAAATGTCTATGAGCCCTGGACCAGAAAGATCTCAATTCCTGAATTGGTTCAAAGATATTCAAATGCTAGTAGATACTAAATGGATTATCATGGGTGATTTAAACTATGTCAGATTTCTAAGTGATAGAAACAGGGCTGGAGGCAACTTCACAGAGATGTTACAATTTAATGAGGCCATCAATGCCCTAGCTTTGGTTGAAATCCCTCTAAAGGGTGGAAATTACACTTGGACTAATATGCAAGATGCCCCTCTTTTAGAGAAGCTGGACTGGGATTTTACTTCAAAATCTTGGACCAATGAATTCCCCAATACATTGGTCTTGCCCCTTGGCAAACTAATCTCTGATCACACCCCATGTTTGATCCAAATTGGTACACACATTCCTAACAAGATATTCAGGTTTGAAAACTTCAGGATGAAGTACAGGGTTTTAAAGAGGTGGTCGAGCAAAACTGGGAGCAGGAAACCCACATCACAAATTCTGTTAAGAGAATCTCAGCTAAATTTAAGAGATTAAGAAAGTGTCTCAAAATCTGGGCTAAAACAATTTCTCAACTGAGCATCTCAATCAAAAATACTAATGAGGTGATTCTTCTTGATACTATAGAAGAATTCAGGCCTCTAGCTATCTCAGAATGGAATGGCATGAACTTTTTGAAACACCATTTGTTACAACTAATGGAGTGGCAGAGGATCTACTGGCAACAAAGATCTACCATTAGGTGGGTCAAATTTGGAGAAGCTAATTCAAAGTATTTTCAAGCAAAGGCCACAATTAAATACAGAGTGAACCACATTGATAGTCTGCAAGACGAGGCTGGTAATATTTGCAGGGAACATAATGTAAAGGCTAGTATCCTCTTAAATGCTTTCAAAAAAAGGCTTAGCACATCCACTCCTACTTTTAATATCCTCGAATTGGACACTTTGGTTGATAGAACTACTGATCTAACAGTTCTGGAGCAACCTTTCTCTAAAGCTGAAATTGATAGAGTGCTTCAGAATCTGCCTGCTGATAAAGCCCCTGGGCCTGATGGTTTCAACACTGATTTTGTTAAATTCTGTTGGGACATCATTTCCCCAGATTTCTATGCATTGATAGATGATTTCTTCAAAGGAACCATCAGTTTGCAGAGCATCAACATTTCTTATATTACACTCATTCCAAAGAAAGATGCACCAGCTACACCAAATGACTCCAGGCCCATTTCTCTACTCAACTGTTCCGTAAAGATTATCACCAAGCTACTTGCCAACGGACTACAGATAGTAATTCTGAAGCTGGTTCATACAAATCAATATGGGTTCCTTAAATCAAGATCTATCCAGGATTGCTTGGCCCTGGGCTTATGAATATCTCTACGAGTGTAAAACTTCTAACAAGGAATTGATTCTCCTCAAGTTAGAATTTGAGAAGGCCTTTGATATGATTGAGCATCAAACCATCAAAGATATTTTAGTTGCTCGAGGCTTTGGACCTAGATGGCTCATGTGGATGGATATGGTTTTCACATCTGGCTTCTCTCCTGTGCTCCTCAATGGTGTGCCAGGAAAACAATTTCTCTGCAAAAGAGGTGTCAGACAAGGAGACCCTTTATCCCCACTCCTATTTGTACTTGCTGCTGATCTGCTCCAAACAATTCTAAATAAAGCAATGGTGACAGGCCTCATTTCAAAACCTCTTTAGCTACACCCCTGCCTTGATTTTTCAGTGATCCAATATGCTGATGACACGGTCTTAATCATGCCTGCATGCAGAATTCAATTAGAACAACTCAAGGATCTCCTAATGCATTTCACTGCTTACACTGGCTTAAGAATCAACTTTGAAAAGTTTGCAATGATTCCAATCAACACACTGGAGCACAAGATGCACCTTCTGGCCAACATCTTGGGATGTTCTATTGGCAGTCTACCTTTCACTTATCTTGGTTTACCTCTTAATCTACTCAAACCAAAGCTAGAAGACTTTGCTCCTATCATTAAAGGGATTGACCGAAGACTAGTTGGCTGCTCCACACTGCTATCTTGTGGGGATAAACTCACGCTCATTAAGTCTGTTTTCACAAGCTTGCCAACTTTTCTTATGAGCACACTTTCTCTACCTGCTGGCATAGTTGATCAGATCAATAAATTCCTCAGATTGTGCTTTTGGAGAAAGTATGGTGTTGAAGAACGAGGTCCTGCTTTGATTGCTTGGGCGAAAACCTGTGTCCCCAAAGATCAAGGAGGTCTGGGAATTTTAGACATTACCACTCACAACAAATGCCTTTTGATGAAACACATCCATAAATTTTTGAACCACGCAGAACTCCCCTGGGTGAATCTTATTTGGGAATCTTACTATCCTAATGGCATCCTTACCCCTAGACCATTGGGTTCATTCTGGTGGAAAGGAATCCTCAAGTTGCTTCCTTTATTCAAACTTTGGGCTAAGGGAGAAGTTGGGAAAGGTAACTCCATAAACTTCTGGCAGGATAATTGGGGCCATGATTCTCTTCAGCAAAAATACCCAGAGCTCTATTCTTTCTCAACCAAGGCAAATTTAACAGTGCAAGATTTTCTACAATTAGAAAATCCCCTAGAACACTTTCACACACCCCTCTCCATCCAAGCTTTGCAACAATTCCAAGAACTTTAGATTATTCTCCAAAGTACTCAGCTCTCTACCAACCATGATAATTGGAGCTACTCCTGGGGATCAACATTCTCCTCCATAAAGATGTACAAGTGCTTGGTTGAGAAAGAACGCACTCCACCTCCCATTTTCAAAAAGATTTGGAAGAATGCAGCTATACTAAGATACAAGATCTTTTTCTGGCTCATCTTGCATGAAAGAGTGAATTCTAGGGGTCTTTTAAAGTGAAAATCCTTTCACCTGCCTTCTTATGATTGTGAGACCTGCTAGCTCAGCACTGAAGAAACAACCTTACACCTTTTTTGGGACTGTGATTTCGCCCAAGATTGCTAGAACTCCATCCTCGGCCAGCGAAGACGAGGCATCTCAATCTTTGATGAAATAATTCTTCTCTCAGAAGCCTTTCCGCCAACATTGCTATGGAAATTTTGATCATGGGTTGTTGGAACATCTGAATGCAGCGCAATGGGAAAATCTTCAAAGCTCAGACCCCTTCCACTCATGAGTGGCGAAGGGCACTTAAGGCATCGCATCAAGAATAAGTTTGAAGCTCTATTTGTTAATTGGATTGACCAGTTTCTGAATTAGCTGGCCATGTTGCCGTTTGGGTTCGATAAAACTGGAGTTGGTTGAACTCCTTGTAACACTTTTGTACATTCTATTAAATATAATTTTACCGTAGAATGATTGTTCTATGGTTTCGGTTCAAAAAAAAGTCATTGACTACCTGAAGATAGTCTGACGAAACCATAATCCTTTTTAGCATTAAATCATCAACAAGTGCCAGTGCTTCACGCACTGCTAATGTCTCCAAAATCATCTAGTTTGAAATCCATGCCCAGGTGATCTAAGACGATCCCATAAATTTTCCTTATCATTCTGGCAAACAGCTATGTTAGAAGGATAGGGAGGGTTTGGTGGAATCGATGGATTGTATTATTGAGCCTTGAGGGTGATTATATATTGAGTACAAGACTTTGAGGGCAAGACGCCTCTCCAAGAGATAAGGTAGGCTAGAGATAAGGTAGGAGATAAGTTACAAATCCTAGACTACTAAATACATGTATCCCAAATATATCTCTAGCATCTCCCCGCAGTTGTAGCAGTAGCATTGCGAACAACAGGAGCGTCGCGGACGGTCAGACTGGAGAGAATAGAAGCTGACGGGCTGACATTCCCCTATAGTTGTAGCAGGAGCGTCATGGACGGTGTCGCGTCGCGGACGGTGTCGCGTCGCGGACGAGTTGACTGTAGAGGAACCGACGAGTTGCTCAAGCGAGGCGATAGCCCTTTGTCGATGTCGAGGTAGCCGAGAGCGTAGGGTGGTGTAGCCGTGGTCAAGGTAGTCGTGCAAAGAATGCCATGGTCAATGTCGAGTCGAGGTAGCCGGTGTCGAGGAAGTCGCCGTGGATCCGCGGACGCAAGGAGGCGCTGTGTTAGTCATGGGCGCAATGGTGTTGAAGATGTGGTGCGCCGAGAAGACATTGTTGACGACGCGTCGCGCAGGTTTACTGATCTTGGGGACCCATCATGGATGAAGGCATGCATCGGTGTTGCCAACACCGGGCATGCGTAGACGGACGAAGATGAAGTTGACGAAGCGCCGCACCATGTTTGCCAGGCCCGGGGACACGTTGTCGACGAAGGCACACATCGGTGTTGCCAGTACCGGGCATGCATAGACGAGGGACCTGCACGAGCTGTATGCCATGTCGAGGAGTAGGAGAGGCCAACAGAGAAGAACTCGACGACGGTTGCGGTGCCAAGCGGCGCGGGGCCATGTCGCCAACAATGATCAGAGTAGACGAAGTGGCCGGGGAAGATGACAGCGACTCTGGTGACGAGCTGGTGCTGGACGAAGACGAAGGGGGTGGACTGGCGGCGCGTCTCGGGTAAGCGAGTTGCAGCGGCGGCCTGAGGAGGCGACGACGACCAAGTTAGGAGCGGGACGGCGGTGCTCCAAGTAGGCGAGAAAAACCCAACAGTGTGACGAAGACCGACGCAGATGGTGGCATTCCCGCGCCGAGGAAGGTGGCGCGACACATACCACAGGAAGTCAACGCACAGTGATGACAGAGTGGATCGCGGGCCGCGACGTTACGACATGAAGGGGTGACGCAGCGGTAGCAGGTGGGTTGGGGCGACGGCGGGATGACCTGGGGGCGGTGGCAGGGACCACGGGCCGCGACGCTATGGCCTGAAGGGGTGGCGCAGCGAAGAAGTGTGGGTTGGTGCAACCGCGGGGACGGCCTCAGGGCGGCGGCGAGGACCGCGTGTCGCGACACTACAACCCGAAGGGGCGACACGGAGGCCGTGCGCGAGAGGTGCAACCGCAGGAAGAACCACGGTGCGGCGGCGCTGCGGCCCGATGGGGCGACCCAGCGACAGCCCGATGCTCGATCGGTGTAGAGGCACGCTGTACTCGGGACACTTTACGGGACCTGCGAAGGCGTGCGCAACCGACTGGTTAGGTCAGTCGCACGGTGTAGATGAGGCGGACCGCGGCGGCGGGGGAGTGATCAATCCGATCACACATGATGTCAGGGATGCCGCCTGGTAGAGGCGGGGTGGTGGCGGAGTTCAAGCTGAAGCTGGCCGCAGCGACCGGTGTAGGACGACACGCGGACGAGTGCGTCAGCGGCGACGCGTGGGCGGTCGAACAGCGCCGGCGACACCTAGGCAGCGATGTCCGAATGGCTAACCCAACAGCGACTCCCGAGCGGCCAGGCCCGAAGCGACAGATGCAATGCACACTCGACCGTACATACGCGGCGAAGGTGGGTTCGTGATGCAGGAGTCCCGGTCGGAGTAGGGTGGCACGACCGGCGCAGGGCGACGAGCTGGCTGGACGACAGAGTGGGAGGCCGCCTGTCGCGCGAGGCAGTCAGGTCGATGAAGAAGCCGGTCGGTCGCACCGGTGTTGGAGTCGAGCCGCACAAGGGTCGTCGGCGGCGACGGGCGACAGACCGATCTTAGATCGGAAGACCAAAAGAAGACGCTGATCAAGATGACCGGTGGGAGATAGAAAAATTGGAAGCAAGGGTTCAAGAAAAAGACTCTTTAGGGCAGCCGGTCAACATGAACGGCGGACGAACCTTAAGTATGGGCAGTGCGGCCCCGGCGGTGGTCATGGAGGCCGACCGTCTCGGGGGCAGCGCATAGGGCGGAAGCGGTGGGGGCGGCTAGGATTGAATCGGTTAGGTTGATACCATGTTACTCCCTCCATTTTTATATACAAGGTCACAGACTCAAATTACAGGTACCAAGATAAAAATTAATGTGTGATTTACAAGCCAATTTGTTTTCTCGTTTACCAGCTTAATTAATAGGGTGCATGCACATTAGAGGAAATTGAGTGGTCGTGAGAGAGGAAGTAGGCGAGTTTGTCATTATCATCCACTACATGCATGCTAGTAACTAAGCCATGAGTTACTAGTACGAAAAAATGTCATTAATATTTGCCTCAATTACTGTTGGTGACCTTGTATAGATGCAAAATATGTTTTTCATAGTGGCCTTGTATACAAAAATGAAGGGAGTATAAAGGGATAGGGAGGGTTTGATGAAATTGATGGATTGTATTATTGAGCCTTGAAGCGAGTATATTTTGAGTACAAGATTTAGAAGGCAAGACACCTCTCCTAGAAATAAGGTAGAAGATAAATTATAGATCCTAGACTATCAAATACATGTATCCCAAATGCAACCGCTCCGAGGTCTTCAGGTGTAGATGTAGCTCCATGTACGTTGTATTTGTTAGATTTAATCTTGTTACAAATTTATGTTTTAGATTATTTTCCATGCACTGTCACGTTAGATTTGTTTCAGCTAGAGTCCTAGTCACGTAAGAGTGGTTTGCATGCATCCTGATTGTACTGTATGTAAACTAGATGGGCCAGACGTGTGCTATGTTCACGCTACGGCCAGGTCGTAGTTGTTAGGATTTTTATCGAGTCTTCCGGTACGGTCCATTGTACGTGGGATGGCACACACTCTAAGTGGATCATGGCGGAATTAACGCTATTAGTCGATGAAATAAAAGGAAAGCAAAACAGAAAAGACACAAGGTTACGCGTCGCCAAACTCCTGTCTCTCTGTGTGTCTTGGTCTACCTCTATCCAGTAGTTCTCATTAGAGAATTTCGAAGAGAGAGATCAGATCACATCACAACACCAACAATTGGTATCAGAGCTTTAGGTTAGGACCTTGGCTGTTTGGCGGCAGTGATTGGAGGAGTTTTGGCAGCGGCGATGGGGGATACGTCTCCGAAGAGTAGCGACGAGAAGAGCAGCAGCGGCGGCGAAAAGTACACGCCGTCGGCAGCCAGGAAGGTTGCTGCAGTAGATGGCGGTGCTGTCGTGCTCGCTACCCCGTCGAGAGCCATGAGTGTGCCCGTCCAGTATCCGATGCCGACGGACACGAACTACTCGCTATGGGCCGCGAAGATGAAGGTCCTGATGAAGCCGTTGCGTGTTTGGTCCGCGATTGAAGGCTCCGGTGAGTATGATCAGGCTGCGGATGAAGGGGCGTTCGCCGCTCTCTCTCAATCCGTTCCGGATCACGTAATGTTGCAAGTTGCGGAGTGCGATACCGTGCGTGAGGCCTGGGAGATGATCCGGTGTGCGCGCCTCGGTGAGGATCGCGTGAAGAAGGCACATGCATGACAACTGAAGAGGCAGTTCGATCGCCTCGACATGGCGGACGGGGAGACGATCCCTGAGTTCGCCGAGAAGCTCATCCCGCTGGTGAGCGAGATTCGCTCTCTCGGCGTCACACTTGAAGATGAGGCCGTAGTGGAGCGGCTCTTCAGCCCTGTTCCAGACCGTTTCATGGACATCATCAACACCATTGAGCAGTGGGGTTATGTCTCCGCGATGACGGTACAAGAGGCTATTGGGCGCCTCACCGCGTTCGAGCAGAACCAGCATGGTCGTCGTCAGAGTGGCGGCGATGAAGGCGAGAAGCTGATGCTAGTTTCGCGCGCCCAGCTGGAGGAGTTGATTCTTAAAGAGAAGAAGAAGGGGGCAGGCTCCAGCAGCAGCAACAAGAACGACGACCAGGACGGGCGCGGTGGTGGCCGCGGCCAGGACGGCAAGAAGAAGGAACGTCGTGGAAAATTTGACAAGTCCAGGATCACCTGCTTCCCGTGTGGCGAGAAGGGCCACTTCGCCTCTGAGTGCGAGGAGCCGAAGAAAGAGAGGGCGCTGCTCGCCGACGCCGGCGACGACGAACCGGCGCTGCTGATGGCTGTGGCAAGTGAGTTCACGCCGGTGGTGGAACACGCCGCCGATGTGGTCCAGCCAGAAGCTATGGACGTGAAGAAGGCGCCTTGCCCCTTAGCCGTCGAGGCTGAGTTGGAAGCTGTCAAGTCAGAGGCAAACCGGCTGCGTGGCAAACTGGCCGCAACCGAAGTGAAGCTGCGCGCCATGTCCAAGGAGCACAGGGAACATACGGACAAGACGGCGGCGACGAGCCGCGACGGTGACCACGTGCTCCTGCTTGAGTGTGTACATGCATTAGAGGAAGATGCAAGGCTGGTAAGGGAGGAGAATGGCAAGCTGCTGGAGGTACACCGTGTGCTCCGCGAAGAGAACAGTGGGCTGCGTGATCTCGTGAAGAAGGCAATGGCCGGAGTCATTCCAGCAAGTGCAGCCACAACGGCGGTGGCGCCGGTGGCAGCGACGCCTTGTGAAAAGGAACCGGAAGTAAAGCCCAAGGAGATGAAGATCGAACCACATCCTATGGAAGAGCAGAGTGTGCTTGTGCAGTCTCTGGAGAAGGCGCCAGACATTCTCTCGTTGAACGAGGAAAAGGTCAAGCCCAAACTCAGTATTGACGAGGGTTACAATGATGCGTTGTGGTATGTTGATACAGGTGCAAGCAATCACATGTCAGGTTGTTCAAGGATATTTGCTGAGATTGATTCTAGCGTGAAGGGGACTGCTTGCTTCGGAGATGGGTCAGTGGTAGAAATTTGTGGCCGAGGGACTGCCTTGCTCAATTCTGATCGTGGTAAGGACCATGTGCTCAGGGATGTGTATTTCATTCCTAAGCTTAGAAGCAACATAATAAGTTTGGGCCAGCTAGACGAAGAGGGATGCAAGTTTGAGCTATTCCATGGGCACATGAAAATACATGACAAATCAGGAGAGCTGCTAGTTGAGGCACGGAGGACAAAGAATCGGCTCTATGCAAAGATCCTCAAGGAACCTATATGCCTGCCAAAGATACTGGTACCGAGTGAGAGGGGCGTCAAGCATAGCGTTGGAGCTCGGCCTGTGACTGTTGGATATTTGTCCTCAGGATCGATCACATCAGAATAACACGAACACTCGCGCGCAAAAAACTTATAGCCAAGGGGCCCTTGTCGTGCCCTTTTTTTTTCCTCTTTATTTTTTTCTCCTTTTCTCTGGTGTTACAAAACTCACGCACCATGGTGTGTATATATACACAACTCACGCACCATGGTGTGTATACATACACAACCCAACCTCCAAATTGTGCTAATCCAACTCAAGCACAAACCGTGCGCATTACCTAGAAGCTAGCACACAAGGAAACTCCAAACCAACTCAATCTAAAACTGACACGGATGTACACAACAACACACGTAAACAGCCAAGTACAACTCTTAGCCGGACTCAATTAGATAACTTTCCTAATCTAATTACGCGGCCACGCTGATCACAATAATGCTAATCCTAACCAGACACAACTTTGCCATGCATCCAACGCACAGTACATCCACTAACTCATCTATGTTTGGATTATTCCAACAATCACCCCCTAATTCAAACATCGGACTCTTCACTCGACGAGACACGCAGGCGATTCTCTATTCATCTTGTAGCGTATGTTGCCTCCGGTGACGCGACTTACCGGATCACAACTTTTCTCTTCATGCAACGATGGCCAGCACTTCATCGTCACCGCAACTTCGTTTGCATACCGACTCATAAAATTTAACCAACGATTACCTGGACTACCAGCTACGCCGTCACATCTTAGTGTGCTACATGTAGACTAAACGCATAGTCTCATGCAGGAACTCAACTTAACTGGTACGCGTCTATCTTCACGTTGATCTTCATCTTCTCGTCGACTACTTGCACACGGGGAGACACATCTTTTTCGCCCGTCATACATTCACATCTTGTCATTGTCGCTGATGCCACATCTTATCGAACGACACCTCCTGTCCAGCGGCAACACAACTCGCCATATACATGCAACTCATCTCCACTGTATATGAACTCGCCGGAACTCCACCACCACGAACGAAAAAGCAAGGCACAAATTCCTTTTTTCGCCCGCACTCGCTCGCAATTCTCCTCCGCCAGTGACGCATCTCAACTGCAGCAGAAGATTCACACACCTGAACTCTTGGACGCACCTTACAAGAACTCATGCACACACCTTGATGACGGCTCGCAACTTCGCCATCTTCCTCGCTCCCACCAACTACGATCTTGATGAGTTTCTGGCACCGCACCTCGGCACCACCGCTCCCATCAACGATCTCTTTCCACCACCTTACCGACGACAACATGCCGTCTCCCTCCAGGTCGTTCTGCCGAACGACAATCACCTGTCACCTCGCTTGCGACAACACGCTCACCACCTTTTCACCGTCGCTCCGCCGAACGACTACCGCCTGATCCTCCTCGTCGCTGCACCAGCGACTGTATCGCTCGCTCCTCGTCGCTACATCAACAACTTTATTGCCCGGCCCGAGGCGCTAGTAGGTCGCCACCCCGGGGCAAGCAAAGCTTCACCGCGACCTTACTCTGATAACAATTGTTGGATATTTGCCCTCCGGATCGATCACATCAGAATAACACGAACACCCCCGCGCAAAAAACTTATAGCCAAGGGGCCCTTGTCGTGCCCTCTTTTTTTCCTCTTTATTTTTTTTCTCCTTTTCTCTGGTGTTACAAAACTCACGCACCAGGGTGTGTATATATACACGACCCCAACCTCCAACTTGTGCTAATCCGACTCAAGCACAAACCGTGCACCTCACCTAGAAGCTAGCACACAAGGAAACTCCAAACCGACTCAACCTAAAACTGACACGGATGTACACAGCAACACACGTAAACAACCAAGTACAACTCTTAGCCGGACTCAACTAGATAACTTTCCTAGTCTAATTACGCGGCCACGCTGATCACAATAATGCTAATCCTAACCAGACACAACTTTGCCATGCATCCAACGCACAGTACATCCACTAACTCATCTATGTTTGGATTATTCCAACAGCGACTTCCGCGAGCTAATCAACGTCGAAGACGCCGACGGGCGGCAAGAGAAACAAGGATCGGTACTGCTGCACGCGGCATTGCCGGAGTCGATCGAGCCGGCAGGAAGTTTGACCATGACGAGGGTAACAAGATTAGGGAGGTGATTGTTAGATTTAATCTTGTTACAAATTTATGTTTAGATTATTTTCCATGCACTGTCACGTTAGATTTGTTTCAACTAGAGTCCTAGTCACGTACGAGTGGTTTGCATGCATCCTGATTGTACTGCATGTAAACTAGATGGGCCAGACGTGTGCTATGTTCACGCTGCGGCCAGGTTGTAGTTGTTAGAATTTTTATCGAGTCTTCCGGTACAATCCATTGTACGTGGGATGGCACGTACTCTAAGTGGATCATGGCGGAATTAGCGCTATTAGTCGATGGAATAAAAGGAAAACAAAACAGAAAAGACGCAAGGTTATGCGTCGCCAAACTCCCGTCTCTCTGTGTGTCTTCGTCTACCTCTATTCAATAGTTCTCATCAGAGAAATTCGGAGAGAGAGAGATCGGATCACGCCACAACACCAACAATATTTAAATATACCCAAAGGCGGACAGACCCAGGGTTGAATCGGTGCCTTGGGAAATCTGGGTGCCGCTTTCGGAGCAAGAGTATCAAGCTCCGCAATGAAGCGTTGGGTGCCGCTTTCGGAGCAAGAGTATCAAGCTTCGCAATGAAGCGTTGGGTGCCGCCTTTGGAGCAAGAGCATCAAGCTCCACAATTAATGAAGGGTTTGATGAACAAGTGTGTTGACATGGGGGCTGGAGCACATGTTCATAAACTGATTTTCGACGGGCGTGCCAAATCGCCCACAATGTCACGACCATGTTTGTGAAGTCTCATATGTGATTAAGAGTCATGCGTTGTGAACAATCATAACTTCGCATTTTCTTTCTGGTCATTATCATATGCTCAACAATCTCTTCATTTGGCAACGCCCGAACAGATCGTGAGGATGAGCACTCAATTAATGCGTGAAGCCATGAATCTGGCTAACCACAGATCACACACATAAACGAATCTGTCATATGGTGATGCTTCATAACATCAAATGTTGGAAGAGAATGCCTGGCGAGCCTCCATAAAAGTATCTTAAGCTTTGATGGGACCTTATAAATCCACAAATCGGTCCGATCATTTGTCTCCTGCGCAGAATTAGAATGACCACTTTCATGATGCATCCAACCTTCACGTCGTAATTTCGTGTTCGGTAGCATTTTGTAAGCCGGTCTCGTGGAACAAAGACCTTTCTTTCATGTGACCAAGACCAGAAATCATCCATCCTCCAGGTATACAAAGAGATGCTCAAAGTAGCAGACACATCTGTTGGAACCGCAACCCTCTAGCTACCTCACCTCTCACTCGAACGGAGGTGAAAGAAAAAGAACAGTGGACAAGGTTTTCCGGCCGACACACGAACGCACAAACGTCTCAATCTTTTTCTTTTTTACAGTGGCTACATGGCTACACTCGGCTCTTAGCAGCGCTCTAAAAGCAACATGATGAAACAGCTTAAGTAGTCCCTGGCCGCACGCACGCACTCACACCATGACCTGCATGCACACTAACCCACTAGCTAGCTATACGCACGGCCACTACGCACGTCCTAGCGACTCGGGCAAAACTACAACAGACTCACGCCATACACTAACAACACACCCGGCCATGCGCCCCACTCGAGCGTGCACACACGCTACACTTCGCCACGACCGCGGACCACCGAACTGGCTTGATCAGCATGCACGCACCCGCCGGATCATGGAGCGTGGGGCGTGGCTTATTCCAACACTCACCTCCTAAGCCATGAACTCGCCGTGCGGCTTGCCTGCCCTGACACGTCGTCGTTGTTGCCTTGGACGCCTTCACCCAACGTCACCGCACGCCTCCACGGCCGTTGTTGTGACGTGCCACCAGCTCACCGTCATCGGAGATGGTGTAGCTCTCGTCGTTGTCGTCGTCATAGCCCTGACCCAGCCCGCGGACCCGACCTGACGCACCGACTCCAGTCGCACTGTGCTCCATCACGACTCCGGCGACACATGCCGAGCTCCTTCTCCGCCTGCGACACACGCCTAGCGTCCCTCTGCGCCCCGGACATCCCAAGCGCACCTGACGCGCCCGATGAGCCCGACCGCACCAGTGCGCCCCGCACGTCCCGCGCGCACCCGACGCGCCTGATGAGCCCGACTGCACCAGATGCTCACCGCGCGCCGCCTCCGCGTCCGCCATGGCAGCCGCCAGCGACAAACGCCGGAAGGATGTAGCCGAACTCGAGCACGAACTCGAGCACAACGGCGAATACGCCTCCTCCCAACGTCAACCGCACGCTTGTACGCGCGCCCGCGGTCCCGACGCGTTCGACGCGTTCAATGCGCACCCATAACACGCATCGGTCGCGCCCGGCTCGCTGCCACGGCTTATTGCCCTGCACCGCTGCGGCCTCAACCGCAGCGCAACACCTCCATGCCGCCATGCCGCTGTGTGTGTCGTTGAAGCCGCCACCACGCAGGTCCTCCGCGGCCTCCTCACCGTGCCGTCGCAGCCACCGCGACCTCCTCGCCGCGCCGCGCACCTCCATAGACCGACACACGGCCCGGAGCATCGCGCAGCCGCCGGCAAACTCCGCCACCGCCGGCACGCCTCTGGCAAGGAGAACGACACTCAAGATAAACCAGCTCTGATACCAAATGTTGGAACCGCAGCCCTCTAGCTACCTCTCCTCTCACTCGAACGGAGGTGGAAGAAAAAGAACAGTGGACAAAATTTTCCGGCCGGCGCACGAACGCCGCCACGGGCGCACGAACGCCCCAATCCTTTTCTTCTTTACAGTGGCTACATGGCTACACTCGATTCTTACAAGCAACCTGATGAAACAACTTAAGTAGCCCCTGGCCACACGCATGCACTCACACCATGACCTACATGCACACTAACCCACTAGCTAGCTATACGCACGGCCACTACGCACGTCCCAACGACTCGGGCAAAACTACAACAAACTCACGCCATGCACTAACAGCACACCCGGCCATATGGCCCACTCGAGCGTGCACACTCGCTACACTTCGCCACGGCAGCGGACCACCGAACTGGCTTGATCAGCATGCACGCACCCGCTGGATCATGGAGCGTGGGGCGTGGCTTATTCCAACACGCATCTACAGGCAGAAGGGACTCCCAGATGAGAGACTCCCGCCATGTTGCACTAGTCACATCAATTAGCTCCTTAACCATGATCGGCGTGGGATGGAGGGGGGCACTTTTGGGTGCTCAGAGCGGAGTATGACGACGAGGGGAGCGATGAAGGGGTGCTGGTCCATGAGGCGGATGCGCGGGGGCGGCATGGGCGCCGACTTCACTCCAACTTCGAGGTGGGAGCACCGGAGGCTCTGGGGGACGTTTCTACGACAGGTGATGCCGGGGGTTGGGTGTCCGGGGACGAATCTGTGCCAGCGGGATCTGCTCCACAGGCAGCGAAGGCGGGAATCCGGGAGGTGCGAGCACCGTGTGGCCGTGAGGCAGATTCAGACAGGTGGGTCCAGGTCCGCCGACGCAAGTTCAACCGCTCCAGCTGGTTGCGTGCCAGGGCATCTCAGGGCTAGGTGCCCCCTTGGTCGCCGGGGTCTGCACCGGTGGGGAGGCAGGGGCCTTGCTACGAGCCTGTCAGGGCGTTGTGGATCCGACTTATCCTGGGGGTGCGACGGCTCCGGGCGCTCTTGGTGCACCGGAGGTCGGGAAGGGGGGAGGTGCGTCACCGACGACGGTGCCGCCGGAGCTCTCGGAGAGAATTCCCCCGCTCATCCCATCGGGTGGGCCATCGAGGGAGCGGGGGTGGGCCCGGCTTGGGGGCCGAGGGTTCCGTGGTGGGCCATGTGGGGTCGGCCGGCTTGTGTCTCGGCCCGTCTTTTGGTTTTAGCTATGCTGAATTGGTCGCCAAGGCATGGCTTGCCTCGGGTGGGCCACCTGGGGCTTGTGTGCAGGAGCTGGTCGGCCCAGCCCAGGTCAGCGGGCCAGTTAGGGTATCCTGCCGCGCCACGAGATATTAGGAGGTGGGGAAAAAGTGCGCGTGTCATCCCGTTGGCGGCGGCTCTGGGTCTGGTGGCGGCGGCGATCCGGATGGAGAAAGATCGACGGCTCGATGTTTGATGAGGAGACCCGATGTTTGATGAGGATGCTCGTGCCTTGGAGCATGATCTGCGGTCCCAGCTCTCGACTCGCAGGGAGACGCAGTCTAGGGATGGGCTAGGCGCTGCAGTGGAGAGGGGCAGTCGGTCGCCGCGACGGCTCGTCGTCCCGTGGCCATGACTCGCCCTGCGGGCTGCCTCCTCCGCCGCCAGGGATTCCTCCTACTCCGGGCCAGCCATGCTCCTTTGGCCAGGATTATGGGGGCAGCGCCTTGGCCGGTGGTGGTGACCGTCGTGCTCGTGATGGCGAGGGGGGCCAGTTCCGCCAAGTGAGAGAGGCACCTGCTGGTGGGCGCGGGGGCTCCGGCCAGTCTTCGGCTGAGCTGATGTGCTTCAAGTGTGGACGCAATGGCCGTTACCATATTGAATGCAAGAATGAGCCACTCTGTTCCTTGTGGAAGGAAGAGGGCCACACTTCCTCGGCATGCCCTTCTCATCAGGCAAAACCGGAGCTGGTCATGTACGACTTTGGGGTCAAAGATCAAGGATTCTACCTGCTTGAAGGAAGGGAAGATTAAGAGGTCCCCATTCCAGCTAATGCAGCCTCGCTGGTGGTTACGGAAGGGGAGGCCATGAAGGAATTGGTTCGGTCGATCTTAGTGACATGTGGGAATCGTACTGGGGTTGGGAAGTGTCGCAGATTCGGAGGAACCGCTTTTCTGTGGTCTATCCTTCGAAGGAGGTGCTGAGGATGGCCAAGAAGAGTGGCACGATCATGCTACCTATCAGTGAGCACAAGGCTGAAGTAGGCGAGCCGTTCAAAGAGCCGCAGGCGGCGTTGTGGCTCAGGAAATGTTGGGTCCGCATCTTGGGCATTCCGGATAAGCTACGCCAGGCACCGCTCATCAAAGAATTCCTCTGAGTGGTTGGCAAGGCAATTATGGTGGATGAGTTGTTGATTATTCGGTC
>NC_041387.1:284872873-284916490 GCF_002162155.2 Triticum dicoccoides | reverse complement strand
GTGCAAGGATCCTTCTAAGGTCTCAGGCTTGTTCGAAATTTTCAGAAACCTCAATGGGTTCATGATGCGCATGGAGCGGGAGTCGGGTGGACCTCTGGTGCCACCGCCCCTCCCCCTCCGCGTCCGCGCCCCCCTACAGATGACGAGGATCCGGAGGGGGATGAGGAATCAGGGCCAAGCCTTAACACTGCATACTAGGTCGCGGCTGGCGCCAAATCTAAGGCGTCCTCGACAAGTGGCACATCGACGGTGGTGTTGGTGTCATCCGGGCCGGCGAGCCAGTAGGCGGCGGATGTGGGTCGGGTTGCTGAGGCTATCAACACAAGCTAGGCTTCAGCTATGGGGCCCCTGCTCCTTGCAGTGGACATGTCGCGGATGCTTCACCGCGAGTTGGTGCCCCTGCTGCTTGATGTGGATCAATATGGCTCCAATCTCCCGGATGCTGCCTTATCCCGGAACGTGGTCATGTCGATCAGCTAGAAGCGCCCCCCTGTTTTCCCCTCTCCGGACAGGGAGCTAGAACTAGGTGGTGGTCGTGCGGTGGGCTCAGGTATCATGGCGGCGGACCCCCCCCCCATCCCAAGCGCTACTTCAACCCTATTCTTCGTCACCCTATGCTCATCCCCTCATGTCCACTCTGCGACGTCGATCACGACTCAATCCGGGGCGGCGGGCTGGCGTGTTCCACGACTATTGCCCCTTTACAACTCGCGGAGTGTTTCGAGGGGGAGGTGTTCACAGCTAACCTGATGGCGGTGGAGGAGTGTGTGGCGGCCTTCGACAACATCCGGGGCGAGCAGGTCCAGGTTCGGACCCCAGTGGAGCAAGTGGGTCTGGGAGCTTCGCCGATCAGCGCTTCATGGACAAGCACAAGGGCCGCATCATCCAAGGCAACGAACATGATGGACAAGGCCATGGCCCTCAAAGTGAGTAAGGGATTGCAAGGTATAATCTCTAAACCTATGACGCAATCCATGTCATCTTTCAAAGTTTTATCTCGGGCTTCAGATGCACATCTGATAAGTGTGGCCAAGGAGAGTAATGTGATTCTAGGGACATCAGATTAGTCTCCTTTAGAGGTGTTGGAGACATTCAGAGCACAAGAAGAGGCATAGGCGGCCATAGCCGAGGCCATTGCTCGCTGGGACTTGGCAAGAACCGCTTTGGCTGAGTCCCGGGCAACCCTACCAGGGTGCAGGTAGGGCCGTCAGGCCGTGCCGTGTCTGGATGTGGTTGGGGCCGGGGGCGTGGTCATGGTCGTGGAAGTGGAAGTTCCAATAGAGGAGAGCAAACTAGCAATGGGGCGGGGACCCAATCCCCTTTAGCGACACAATGAAGGGCATTGTTTGGAATATAAGGGGGTTCGGTCAGGGAGATAGAAGGCTTCAACTCATCGAGTACATCCGTGACCAGCGGTTAGACTTTGTTGGCTTACAGGAAACATTTAGGGCTTCCTTCTCTTAGGCGGAGCTAGATTCCCTGGCCAGAGCCGTGCCATTTCATTGGGAATGGGTGCCTGCAGATGGCAGATCAGGAGGGATCCTGTTGGGGGTGAACAAAGACATATTCGAGGTTTCATCTTTTTGCAGGGGTTAGTTTTTTGTGGGGGTGGAGGTGCTTCAGAGGAATACCAACTTTAGATGGGAGCTGTTAGTGGTATACGGTCCGGCTGATCATGCGAGATCTTATGATTTCTTGTGTGAAATCTATACCAAGCTCTCTACCTAACCTCTTCCTGTTGCGGTAGGGGGGGGGGATTTAACCTTCTTAGATCAGTTGAGGATAAGAGTAACCGGATAATAAACGACTGGGGGTTGGTGGATTCGTTTAATGACTGGGCGACCGACCTCATGTTCATTGAACTACGACGGGTAGGGGCGAGATATACCTGGACGAATAGCAAGGATAGCCTGATTAGATGTGTTTTGGACAGAGTTTTTGTCTCAACCGAGTGGGCGGCTAAATTTCCCATGTGCTCTCTCTTTGCAAAGACATGTTTTGGTTCGGATCACGTCCCGCTTATTTTGCAATCTGGGGAGACACTTCGTCGGATTCCTAAACGCTTCTTCTTTGAGAAACAACCGGGTTTTGTAGAGAGGGTGATTCGTTGTGGGACCACGACCTACACAGGCGCAGCCACCGGTTGCCTGTGCAAAGTGATCCCAAGGATTAATGCTCACTGTACACCACAGACCGAATATCCAGAGTTTACATCCATTACATACTGGCTTACACAAATGGGACCATTATGGACTAGTCTTGAGTATAACATCGCAGCGAAAATCTTCGTCGATAACTTGGACCCATGCATCTGCCTTAACCCTACATGCATTCTGATCGGGAAAGCGTCCTAGCTCGCATGTTCATCACCAAAGAACTCTTCCTCAAATACCCGCTCTTCCATGCCTGGCCAAGTAAATAGCCAGGGACAAGCCAGTGAGTATGTTTGAATGTACTCGCAAGCAACCCATGTTTCGGAACAAGGTACAACAATGCATGATATAGCTCTAAGTAGGTAATTTTGCAGAAAGATAGTCTGAGTGCAATGACATGCCCTAACAACTTGTAAAGCATGCATCATAAGATTTCTGATATCCATGTGAACAGGTTACATATATCAACATAAATAGAGTTTGGATCAACTCTAGTTTAATCAACATGTCAAGTCATTCGACTCAACTCAATTAGTTCTCTCCACACAACCACACACACCCGGTTTCGTAAACAATGGACGCAGCCCAAGAGATGTTATCCAACTGTCCTTGACCGTGGACATGACTATTCGAATAGTTTGACACTCTACAGAGGTTGTACACTTTACCCACAAGAATCCGGGAAGCTTTCGTGTCATCCACGATCTCGCAGTACCTCAACTACTCGGGGGAAGCACCCAATCAATATCTTTCCCTAGGCGACACTAACATAGATTCCACTCATTGGTACACAACCCTCATGTATAAACATAAAGATCTTGGGACTCTACCCTTTTTATGATCACACCTACACGAAGGGACCAACACTGTGTCTGGTGCCATGTAAAAACAGTCATGGTCGCCTATCCAAGCACGACCCCGTCCCGGGAGCGAACTCACATCACCCCCGTCACTAGTAATGTGGGCACCATGCCAACATCGGACTAGGTAATCAATAATGCCCTGTCCCATAAGGGGTAATGTGGTTGTACATGTAAGGTTGGAGTTACGGTCCCAACTTAAACTAATCCGTTTTCGAAAACAACACACTCACTTGCCTCGGTACACCACTTCGTCATCAAGTGGTTACTTAGCTCAACATCTCCCTCGGGCATTAGTGGCACCCAATGGGATTTTCATGAAGTCCTTAAAATGCTTTTATCTCCATCACCATGCATATAGTCGTCCCATTTGCGTAACAACTTCTTTAGAATCCTATCTACTCCCACACGCATAACCGTCATAAGAAGGTAGGGTCATGCACAATGCAAGTATCAACAAGGAAGTAACTAAGGCAACCCACCAAAGTGGTTACCATCTCATCATGATTCTGATGCAACAATAACAAAGTGCTATATGGCATGCATAAAAAAGGGTTTCATAGAAATGGGAAAGGGGCTGCTTGCCTGGCTCAACAAGGTCTTCATGCCTTCTCGTCCATCTCCAAGTACTCCATCTACTTCGTTAACTATCGTCGAAAGCAATCATAATAAGCAACACAACAAGGCAGAAAAATAAAAGTTCTCTAAAAATAGGGATTTGACTTTTCTAGGATAACTTTGGTCATACAAAAAATAACCAAAGTGGGTTCATTATATTTGGATCAATAAGGATTTTTGGACATTTCAATACGATGGAATCCAGGGATTAATGGATCTGCAAGGAGTGTACAGAAATATTATTTTTAAAAATGATTAAGCGCACCCATTTAACAAGGCATGATTTTAGAAGCATCTAGGAGTTTGTTTCACTGGATTTGGAGTTGAAATGAATTTCCTAGGGATTTGCAAAGTTGGCTATACATGGAGAAATGGACCAATATTTGATGTTGCGCATAAATTATTGGGACAATTGTTCCAAAATTAAGTTTTGAACTTAGAAGTATCTAGGAATTTGAATCATGGCATTTGGATCCAAAAATGGGCTCACTCTGATTTTCTAAAGTTTATCACAGAAATGGAAAATGGGATTTGCTAAATAATTGTGAAGGAAATGTTTCAGGAAAAATTTCCAAACATTACCATGAGATAGATCATGATTTATAGAGTCACTAGGATTTTGAATCACCAAATTGGAGTTTAAATGAATTGTTTATGGATTTTTTAACATTCCTGGAAAAAGAAAAAGAATAAGGAGTTACCCTTATTACGCGCACTTGGCGCAGTTTAGCACCACATCACACTTGGCCGGCCCAGAGATCAGCCGCACGCGCACATGGGCGACGTCAGAGGCGTATTCAGGCAGGGCCGTCTTCGCCGCGGGGAGGTGGGTGCATGCGGGTGCGTTTCCTCTTAAACGCTGGGGCCCGCAGGCGGGGTCGCTGACATGCGGTCTTCCCTCACCCGTAGGGTCATATTCCTCCTCCCGACCCCGCGACAGGCGGGAGGGAAGGCCCAGGACGCGCGAGGCCGACACTCGCCCCAGTGGCATAGGCCACCTCCGGCCAAGCATCGGCCACCGGAGGGACCACCGAAGTGCTGCGCATCGGGTGAGGGCCTGAGGGTTGGCAGGAGGCGTCCGAGGCGTGCCCGGCTCTAGCCGCGGCAGATGGGCATTTGGCCGAGGTTGGGCACGACGAGGTGTCACGCCCAATATGCGACCCTATCCAAAAGGAACTCGAGGGTCCCACCAAGGATAGACCCGCATATTGAAACGCTTTTGCAAGGTGGATATCATTACATCAACATTACATAACAGATGGGGATACATACATAAGGCATACAATGCCACACGAATACAACATCACAATACATAAGAGCATCATCCGACTACGGATGGAACACAAACAGAAACTCAAACGACATCCACCCTGCTAGCCCAGGCTGCCGACCTGGAACCTATCCCCTGATCGAAGAAGCAGAAGAAGAACTCCAAACAAGCAAGCATTGCTCTCGCGTCATGATCATCGCATAACCTGTACCTGCAACTGTTGTTGTAGTAATCTGTGAGCCACGAGGACTCGGCAATCCCATTACCATGGGTATCAAGACTAGCAAAGCTCAATGGGAAAGGAAGGGGTAAAGTGGTGAGGTTGCAGCAGCGACTAAGCATATATGGTGGCTAACATACACAAATAAGAGCGAGAAGAGAGCAAGCGGAACGGTCGTGAAGCTAGCAATGATCAAGAAGTGATCTTGAACTCCTACTTACGTCAAACATAACCCAAAAACCGTGTTCACTTCCCGGACTCCGCCGAAAAGAGACCATCACGGCTACACACTCGGTTGGTGCATTTTAATTTGAATCAGGTGTCAAGTTATCTACAACCGGACATTAACAAATTCCCATCCGCCTATAACCGCAGGCACGGCTTTCGAAAGTTTATACCCTGCAGGGGTGTCCCAACTTATCCCATGATAAGCTCTCGCGATCAACGAAGGATATACCTTCTCCCAGGAAGACCCGATCAGACTCGGAATCCCGGTTTACAAGACATTTCGACAATGGTAAAACAAGACAAGCAAGACCGCCCGCTGTGCCGACAAATCCCGATAGGAGCTGCACATATCTCGTTCTCAGGGCACACCGGATGAGCAAGACGACGGGTTGGCATAGACCCTGGTTGCCCAGGGGGCGCCGGACATCGCTCGGTTTGGACCAGCACTCGGAGGAGAACTGGCCCGGGGGGGATAAAATAAAGATGACCCTCGGGCTCCGGAAACCCAAGGGAAAAAAGGGCTAGGTGAGGCAAATGGTAAAACCAAGGTTGGGCCTTGCTGGAGGAGTTTTATTCAAAGCGAACTGTCAAGGGGGTCCCATAAATCACCCAACTGCGTAAGGAACGCAAAATCCGGGAACATAACACCGGTATGACGGAAACTAGGCCGGCAAGAGTGGAACAAAACACCAGGCATAAGGCAGAGCCTTCCACCCTTTACCAAATATATAGATGCATTAATTAAATAAAAGATATTGTGATATCCCAACATAATCCTGTCCATCAAGGAGCAATCTTCAACTTCACCTGCAACTAACAACGCTATAAGAGAGGCTGAGCAAAAGCGGTAACATAGCCAAGCAATGGTTTGCTAGGAAGGATGAAAAAGGTTAGAGGCTGACATGGCAATTGGTGAGGCTTGAGCAACAAGAGATAGGTAGCACGACAAAGCGATAGAAGGAAGCAACTAGCATAGCAATGATAGTAATGAGATCCAAGGTAGCGGTCATCTTGCCTGAAATCCCGCAAGGAAGAAGAACGAGTCCATGAAGAAGACAAGAGGACGTGGTCGAACGAATCCTCACAACTCCGGAACGAAACCGAAGGCAAACCAGAAAGAAGCAAACAACATGGTAAACACACAAGCATAAACATGGCATGATGCACAAACAAGTATGATGCATGTCCGGTTTAAATAGCATGGCATGACATGGCAAAATGCAACAAGCAATACTACAAGTTAAGTGGAGCTCCATATGCAACGAGTTGCATATTGGCGAAACTTCACAACATTTATTTAGTTCGATCTTGTTTAGGCTACCCAATAATATTAAATGTTGTTAAACATGGCAAGGGGTGAAGCAGATGAAAACTACCTATCTAGACAAGTTTAAATGAGGCCGGAACAACAAACAACAATTCCGGAAAATCCTCATGAGCAATATTCGAATTTGGTACTGTTCTGCCCTAAACCATATTTTAGAGTTGTTAAACATGCAAAATAATATCACCAGGATAATCTATGCATTTTCCACCCCATTTACATATAAAGTTTATTAAAATCGGAGCTACGGTTAATTAGTTATGAAATAAGTCATTTTAACATGGCTTTATGCAAATTAATGCAAACAACAATTTCAAACATGGATGAAAGTGGCATAATGTGACACTAGATAAAATTCTAAGCATTTTACATGTATAAATTATTTACATATGATGCACAGTTAATGAGTTTTTATATGCATGAACATGGAGGGATTTTCTGTAAATCTGTAAAACATAGGATAAATGCTAAATTGGCAACAGGAAAAAAAATGACACGAGCCGAATCTGAGGCTGGCCCATCAATGCACAGGGGCGGGGCTGCTCACCAGGCCTCATGGGCCGTCTCGGAGGAGGGGCCCAAGAGGGCGCGAGGCTGCTGGGCTGGAGGCTGCTGGGCAGGGACTAGGCCCACGAGGCCAGGTCAACGGGCGTGCTGGGCCGGCCTGCTTGCAATGCCCAGGAGGAGCGCGACCAGGGGTCAACACGCGGAGGGCGCGTCATCCTCCCGAACTAGAGGACGAGCGAGGCGGCGGTGGCTGACGGGGCTCCGGCGACAAGGGAGGAACGGCGGGGCGGCGGGATCCACCAGATCCGACGAGGAGGAGGCCGGGGCGGCAAGTCTTGGCGAGGGCACGGCAGCGACGGAGCTCGGGCCCTGAGATGCTGGCGAGGTGGCCGTCCGGGCGAGAAGACGAGCACAGGGTCGCGCTGCTGCGGGGTGCTCGTCTCCCATGCGGCTCGGGCATGAGGGGGTCAGGAGGTCGAGGAAGCAGGGCCGCGTCTGGGTGGCCTGAAGGTCGAGGTCGCCGTCGGGATCGGGCGTCCATGGCGGTTTCCTGTACACGGAGAGTCAAGAAGGAGTTGAGCAGGGACGTGGAGAAGAAAAGAAGGAAGGAGGATAAGGGCAGCGCGCGAGGGACTGATCTGGTGGTTGCCGGCGGCGGCGCTGGTCATCGGACGACGAGGCAAGGAGGGGTCCAGGGACGAGGCAGAGGAGTCTGCAGGCATTGTGGTTGGTGGATCAAGGGGAGTGGCTGGTTGGATCGGTGGCAAAATCGAGGAGGAGAAGGTGGTGGCTGCTGATTTGGAGCGGGGGAGATCCCGAGGAAGAGGGGAGTGGGTGGCGGCGGCGCGATGGGAAAGGATGGATTGGATAGGTAGGGGCTAGGGTTAGGTTGTTTAAGTAGCTAGGTGGACTAGCTTAGGGGCAAAATGGACCCTCCGATTAAAATCGAACGGTCGAGAAAAATATAGGTAGGGAGTCCAAATAAGAAAACGGAGATGTTTTATAGATGTTTGGGGATGATCCGGATCCATCGGTAACGACAGACTGGGTCGGGTCCAGGAGAAGTTTCGGACACGGGTGAGGGGTCGATGCACGGTGCCAAGAGGTTCAAATGGTCGGACAACAAAAGAATGGTTGGTCTCGAAAGGGATAATGAAGGCAAGGGGGGACGCGGCAACTACGAGCCGATACAGGTTTTATGAAAACAATGCCGATGCAATGCGAATGATGACATGAGACGAGATGCATAACAAGAACAAAATGCAAAACAACAGACAAAAACCCAACCACGGAGGAAAATAAATCACATAGCCAGAAAAGGCAAGATTTGGAGTTACGAATATGGAAAGTTGTATCCGGGGCGTTACAACACTCCACCACTACGAGAGGATCTCGTCCCGAGATCTAGGATGGCACCGGAGAGAAAAGGAAGAGGAAGATAAGAGGTAAACTAAGTTGCTTCTTTGACAAACGAGTGAAACCATGAACCTTGAGAGGTTGAGCAAAATGATAGAAAGAAAACAATGAAGATGAACAAAGTTGATAACACTCCGTTAGAAAAGAGGAACATGGGATACGACGAGAACCAAGAGGTTTAGTGATAAGACAGATATTGGAACCACTCCGGTTAAAACTAGATAGAGAAGGAATAAGACTGATATAATTTGGGCAGCACTCCGACTGAAAGAAGAAGGAAAACTTGATAAGGTGAAAAGCACTTGAAGAGATGACACAACACTCCGGTTAAATGAATAAGCATGAAAAGAACATGATCCTCAGAATTCGAGATGATGAGTGAAGAGATCAACATCACAATGCCTCCGGGAGAAAAATAGAAGATAGATCATTGGAATAACAGAATGGAGAAGAAAAATGCCAACTTCAACCACAAACGAGCTTGGAAAGCACCCTTCCAAGAAGGTTATAACGGAGTTGTTGGAAAACCAACAACGAGAAGGACAAGCTTGTAGTGGGCTTATGAAAAACTTCTCAAAATTGAGGCAAAATTCTGCCACTACCGAAAAACAATTGCTTGCTTGAGATCAACGAAGAGATGAAAACTTCTTTCGCCGAGAGGATAGGAGAAAACTTGAATCATTGATAAACACCATAATAGCAACATTCCTTAGGGAAGGCTTTAGGTGAAATCTTTTCCAAGATAACTCCAACGAAGAGATTAATGGATTTAAAATATCTCATTCTTGACAACATGTGAATCATGACACACGAACTCAAATTGTCAAGAATGACATAACACCACCTCAAGAGATAAGGTAGAAAGAATTGCACTTCGGATGCAAGATGAAGAATGCTTGAACTCCTCAAAAAAAACATGTGTTGGGCACCATTTTTATTTTAGAGTATAGCTTGACGGATCATAACTTCAAGAGAAATCTTGAAGAACAATTGAAGAATGAAAAGAATCCTTGACGAACCATCATGTAGAGCCTCCATGAAGAACTCCGGTAATAAGAGGATGATGAAAATAAAAAGAAGTTGGAAACACAAGGTGGAGCTTTGCAATGATTTAGATGGAGCTTCGTGACGATAATGCGGAAAACTTGGAACTCCGGAAAAGAAAAGATGAAGCATCTCGAACCGAGAAATGTCACATGATGAATAACTCTGGAAAAAAGAAACTAGATCACTTGGATGAAAGAATAATGAGAATTACGTTATGCTTATCCTCATCAAATTTAATTGATGACAACCGGATTTTGCATGCTACTTATTCTTGTAGAAAGGATTAAGAAGGGATATGGCGCAAACTTGGGAAGGTCTTCAAGGAACCACTGGTAGGATTGGAAAGAACGAATGAATCTATATGATAACGAAGGAAGAGAACTCTTGAACGAACCACCGTAAGAATTGAAAATGAAAGTAGCAAAGGCACAAATCACCAGGATGAATGGGAAAAAGAATCAAGATACTTGAGGGGATTTAGATACATGAGAACAAAGAGATCATGAACTGATTAGAGGGTATTTGAACGATCCACCGGAAAGATTTGGAGAATGATAGCTACACACTGAGAATGAAGAATTATGACATGATGGCCTTCGGAGGAAAGAAATGGAAACAACTCATGAAATGCTCCGGATGGGTGAAAAGAATTCTCACAATGTAAAACAATTATGAGAGGATGACATCAAACTTGAACTACGCATCTTTGGGAGAACGGGTAAGGATTTAAGAGGAACTCTTCTTCGGTCTTCAAAATTCGAGAATGACGACGAGAAACACCACCATGAATTGTTGAGACACTCCGGAATGAAAATTAGAAAGGTTGACCCAACGGCGAAAGAATTTGAAAGATCTTGCAGAAAGACATTTGAATGATGATAATTCATTCTTACATCAAACTTCGAAATGAATTTGGGAATGGCTCCAGAAAAATTAGAAGAGTCAGGTAAGATCCTGGGAAAAGACCTGTGGGTTAGGGCCCACTAAAAGAAAAAACACCGTTGAAATTATTTAAAGAGATATTGCACCGGTTGAATTAAATGACTTGAATGAGATAATAATCTCGAAATATCTTGAACGGATTGAGAATGGAAACACAAATCTTCTAAGATATCTTCAACAATCCGGAACAAATGAGTAGCAAGAGGTGAGTGATTGAGAGGTGCACCGGCATGAGAAAGCATTTGACACGAGGAAAGGAATATGATCAACACTAAAGCTTGAATTAGATCCACCGGAAAAGAATACGAGGATGAAGATTGATGAACTTGATACTGTTGAGCATCTTCATGGGAAATCACCGGATAAGAACATTGACTGAAGAAAAATGGAGAGACTTCCCATCAATAAAAGGATACATGATTAAGAAATCTGAGTCCTTGAAGAAAAAGGGTGGGAGGGCGGGAAAACAAAGGCAACTTGGGGACGGATGAAACAAACACCAGTGAGAAAACTTAGAGTTGATCTTGCGGATGTTGAAAATGATCGGGTCCACTTGAGGAGAAGCACACCGGTTGGAAAAAATTGACATGACAATCTCGATGATCAAAAGGATTAGTACTCCCATAGAAATATGAGAACACTGCTTAGGAAAGGTATGGAATCAACATTTGACTTTGTAGCAACTCGAATACCACAAATAAAACAAAACAAAGGATTTGACTTGCAGAATAAGCCGGAACAAATACATATGATAGAGATTTACCCAATCCCATATCACGCATCTGTCGAAAAGATTATTCTAGGAGCTACTGGAATTCCCACCTATAAACTCCCAAAACTTTCTGGTTATGCAATCTGGTGTTGGGGATACAGGGGAAGCAATATATCTCACCCAAACTAACAATCCCTACATCCAGCTGTATCCATCCGTCAACACATAACCAAGAAAACTCCAGAAATCGTGTACCTCAACCTTCGAAAAGCATCCGTTATACGAGTTATGGCAATACTCCCGAACTCCCGCTCCAGTACTGGGTGGCGTCGAGGTTATCTCACCAACAACTGCATAAAAGAGATTTTCGATGTCAGCAAAACTCAGGTATTCCAGAACTGCAACGATAAAATTGTGACGACAACACCTCGAAGCTCAACTCCCCGGGTCAAAGCCACATAATAGACATGAGGCAGCAAGAACAATGTTCTCGTCACAAAACCATCGGAACGATTCCAAGATACCCGCGTGATCCTAATTTTTTTTAGTGAAATTTGAGGAGAGGAAAGTCAAAACATCTACGTCAGGAGACCTCACCAGAGCGACGAAGGGGCTGAGGAGTAAAAAGAATCCTACTCTCCGATATATATAATCCTAAGACTCAAAATAGTTTTCTTCTAGACTCAACAACGGCCAACAATCAAGGGGGCTCCTATGGTCGGTCGAGGCTCTGATTACCAACTTGTCATGCCCAATATGCGACCCTATCCAAAAGGAACTCGAGGGTCCCACCAAGGATAGACTCGCATATTGAAACACTTTTGCAAGGTGGATATCATTACATCAACATTACATAACAGATGGGGATACATACATAAGGCATACAATGCCACACGAATACAACATCACAATACATAAGAGCATCATCCGACTACGGATGGAACACAAACAAAAACTCAAACGACATCCACCCTGCTAGCCCAGGCTGCCGACCTGGAACCTATCCCCTGATCGAAGAAGCAGAAGAAGAACTCCAAACAAGCAAGCATCGCTCTCGCATCATGATCATCACATAACCTGTACCTGCAACTGTTGTTGTAGTAATCTGTGAGCCACGAGGACTCAGCAATCCCATTACCATGGGTATCAAGACTAGCAAAGCTCAACGGGAAAGGAAGGGGTAAAGTGGTGAGGTTGCAGCAGCGACTAAGCATATATGGTGGCTAACATACGCAAATAAGAGCGAGAAGAGAGCAAGCGGAACAGTCGTGAAGCTAGCAATGATCAAGAAGTGATCCTGAACTCCTATTTACGTCAAACACAACCCAAAAACCGTGTTCACTTCCCGGACTCCGCCGAAAAGAGACCATCACGGCTACACACTCAGTTGGTGCATTTTAATTCGAATCAGGTGTCAAGTTATCTACAACCAGACATTAACAAATTCCCATCCGCCTATAACCGCAGGCACGGCTTTCGAAAGTTTATACCCTGCAGGGGTGTCCCAACTTAGCCCATGATAAGCTCTCATGATCAACGAAGGATATACCTTCTCCCAGGAAGACCCGATCAGACTCGGAATCCCGGTTTACAAGACATTTCGACAATGGTAAAACAAGACCAGCAAGACCGCCCGCTGTGCCGACAAATCCCGGTAGGAGCTGCACATATCTCGTTCTCAGGGCACACCGGATGAGCAAGACGACGGGTTGGCATAGACCCTGGTTGCCCAGGGGCGCCGGACATCCCTCGGTTTGGACCAGCACTCGGAGGAGAACTGGCCCAGGGGGGATAAAATAAAGATGACCCTCGGGCTGTGGAAACCCAAGGGAAAAAGGGCTAGGTGAGGCAAATTGTAAAACCAAGGTTGGGCCTTGCTGGAGGAGTTTTATTCAAAGCGAACTGTCAAGGGGGTCCCATAAATCACCCAACTGCGTAAGGAACGCAAAATCCGGGAACATAACACCGGTATGACGGAAACTAGGCCGGCAAGAGTGGAACAAAACACCAGGCATAAGGCAGAGCCTTCCACCCTTTACCAAATATATAGATGCATTAATTAAATAAAAGATATTGTGATATCCCAACATAATCCTGTCCATCAAGGAGCAATCTTCAACTTCACCTGCAACTAACAACGCTATAAGAGGGGCTGAGCAAAAGCGGTAACATAGCCAAGCAATGGTTTGCTAGGAAGGATGAAAAAGGTTAGAGGCTGACATGGCAATTGGTGAGGCTTGAGCAACAAGAGATAGGTAGCACGGCAAAGCAATAGAAGGAAGCAACTAGCATAGCAATGATAGTAATGAGATCCAAGGTAGCGGTCATCTTGCCTGAAATCCCGCAAGGAAGAAGAACGAGTCCATGAAGAAGACAAGAGGACGTGGTCGAATGAATCCTCACAACTCCGGAACGAAACCGAAGGCAAACCAGAAAGAAGCAAACAACATGGTAAACACACAAGCATAAACATGGCATGATGCACAAACAAGTATGATGCATGTCCGGTTTAAATAGCATGGCATGACATGGCAAAATGCAACAAGCAATACTACAAGTTAAGTGGAGCTCCATATGCAACGAGTTGCATATTGGCGAAACTTCACAACATTTATTTAGTTCGATCTTGTTTAGGCTACCCAATAATATTAAATGTTGTTAAACATGGCAAGGGGTGAAGCATATGAAAACTACCTATCTAGACAAGTTTAAATGAGGCCGAAACAACAAACAACAATTCCGGAAAATCCTCATGAGCAATATTGGAATTTGGTACTGTTCTGCCCTAAACCATATTTTAGAGTTGTTAAACATGCAAAATAATATCACCAGGATAATCTATGCATTTTTCCACCCCATTTACATATAAAGTTTATTAAAATCGGAGCTACAGTTAATTAGTTATGAAATAAGTCATTCTAACATGGCATTTATGCAAATTAATGCAAACAACAATTTTAAACATTTTAAACATGGATGAAAGAGGCATAATGTGACACTAGATAAAATTCTAAGCATTTTACATGTATAAATTATTTACATATGATGCACAGTTAATGAGTTTTTATATGCATGAACATGGAGGGGTTTTCTGTAAATCTGTAAAACATAGGATAAATGCTAAATTGGCAACAGGAAAAAAAATGACACGGGCCGAATCTAAGGCCGGCCCATCAATGCACAGGGGCGGGGCTGCTCACCAGGGCTCATGGGCCGGCTCGGAGGAGGGGCCCAAGAGGGCGTGAGGCTGCTGGGCTGGAGGCTGCTGGGCAGGGACTAGGCCCACGAGGCCAGGTCAACGGGCGCGCTGGGCCGGCCTGCTTGCGATGCCCAGGAGGAGCGCGACCAGGGGTCAACGCGCGGAGGGCGCGTCATCCTCCCGAACCAGAGGACGAGCGAGGCGGCGGTGGCTGACGGGGCTCCGGCGACAAGGGAGGAACGGCGGGGCGGCGGGATCCACCAGATCCGGCGAGGAGGAGGCCGGGGCGGCAAGTCTTGGCGAGGGCACGGCAGCGGCGGAGCTCGGGCCCTGAGATGCTGGCGAGGTGGCCGTCCAGGCGAGAAGACGAGCGTAGGGTCGCGCTGCTGCGGGGTGCTCGTCTCCTGTGTGGCTCGGGCGTGAGGGGGTCAGGAGGTCGAGGAAGCAGGGTCGCGTCTGGGTGGCCTGAAGGTCGAGGTCGCCGTCGGGATCGGGCATCCATGGCGGTTTCCTGTACACGGAAATGGAAACAACTCATGAAATTCTCCGGATGGGTGAAAAGAATTCTCACAATGTAAAACAATTATGAGAGGATGACATCAAACTTGAACTACGCATCTTTGGAAGAACGGGTAAGGATTTAAGCGGAACTCTTCTTCGGTCTTCAAAATTCGAGAATGACGACGAGAAACACCACCATGAATTGTTGAGACACTCCGGAATGAAAATTAGAAAGGTTGACCCAACGACGAAAGAATTTGAAAGATCTTGCAGAAAGACATTTGAATGATGATGGTGTTGAGTAGGGACGTGGAGAAGAAAAGAAGGAAGGAGGATAAGGGCAGCGCGCGAGGGACTGATCTGGTGGTTGCCGGCGGCGGCGCTGGTCGTCGGACGACGAGGCGAGGAGGGGTCCAGGGACGAGGCAGAGGAGGCTGCAGGCGTTGTGGTTGGTGGATCGAGAGGAGTGGCTGGTTGGATCGGTGGCAAAATCGAGGAGGAGAAGGTGGTGGCTGCTGATTTGGAGCGGGGGAGATCCCGAGGAAGAGGGGAGTGGGTGGCGGCGGCGCGATGGGAAAGGATGGATTGGACAGGTAGGGGCTAGGGTTAGGTTGTTTAAGTAGCTAGGTGGACTAGCTTAGGGGCAAAATGGACCCTCTGATTAAAATCGAACGGCCGAGAAAAATATAGGTAGGGAGTCCAAATAAGAAAACAGAGATGTTTTATAGATGTTTGGGGATGATCCGGATCCTTCGGTAACGACAGACTGGGTCGGGTCCGGGAGAAGTTTCGGACACGGGTGAGGGGTCGATGCATGGTGCCAAGAGGTTCAAATGGTCGGACAACAAAAGAACGGTTGGTCTCGAAAGGGATAATGAAGGCAAGGGGGGGACGTGGCAACTACGAGCCAATACGGGTTTTATGAAAACAATGCCGATGCAATGCGAATGATGACATGAGACGAGATGCATAACAAGAACAAAATGCAAAACAACAGACAAAAACCCAACCACGGAGGAAAATAAATCACATAGCCAGAAAAGGCAAGAGTTGGAGTTACGAATATGGAAAGTTGTATCCGGGGCGTTACAACACTCCACCACTACGAGAGGATCTCATCCCGAGATCTAGGATGGCACCGGAGAGAAAAGGAAGAGGAAGATAAGAGGTAAACTAAGTTGCTTCTTTGACAAACGAGTGAAACCATGAACCTTGAGAGGTTGGGCAAAATGAAAGAAAGAAAACAATGAAGATGAACAAAGTTGATAACACTCCGTTAGAAAAGAGGAACATGGGATACAACGAGAACCAAGAGGTTTAGTGATAAGACAGATATTGGAACCACTCCGGTTAAAACTAGATAGAGAAGGAATAAGACTGATATAATTTGGGCAGCACTCCGACTGAAAGAAGATGGAAAACTTGATAAGATGAAAAGCACTTGAAGAGATGACACAACACTCCGGTTAAATGGATAAGCATGAAAAGAACATGATCCTCAGAATTCGAGATAATGAGTGAAGAGATCAACATCACAATGCCTCCGGGAGTAAAAATAGAAGATAGATCATTGGAATAACAGAATGGAGAAGAAAAATGCCAACTTCAACCACAAACGAGCTTGGAAAGCACCCTTCCAAGAAGGTCATAACGGAGTTGTTGGAAAACCAACAACGAGAAGGACAAGCTTGTAGTGGGCTTATGAAAAACTTCTCAAAATTGAGGCGAAATTCTGCCACTACCAAAAAACAATTGCTTGCTTGAGATCAACGAAGAGATGAAAACTTCTTTCGCCGAGAGGATAGGAGAAAACTTGAATCATTGATAAACACCACAATTGCAACATTCCTTAGGGAAGGCTTTAGGTGAAATCTTTTCCAAGATAACTCCAACGAAGAGATTAATGGATTTAAAATATCTCATTCTTGACAACATGTGAATCATGACACACGAACTCAAATTGTCAAGAATGACATAACACCACCTCAAGAGATAAGGTAGAAAGAATTGCACTTCGGATGCAAGATGAAGAATGCTTGAACTCCTAAAAAACATGTGTTAGGCACCATTTTTATTTTAGAGTATAGCTTGACGGATCATAACTTCAAGAGAAATCTTGAAGAACAATTGAAGAATGAAAAGAATCCTTGACGAACCATCATGTAGAGCCTCCATGAAGAACTCCGGTAATAAGAGGATGATGAAAATAAAAAGAAGTTGGAAACACAAGGTGAAGCCTTGCAATGATTTAGATGGAGCTTCGCGACGATAATGCGGAAAACTTGGAACTCCGGAAAAGAAAAGATGAAGCATCTCGAACCGAGAAATGTCACATGATGAATAACTCTAGAAAAAAGAAACTAGATCACTTGGATGAAAGAATAATGAGAATTACGTTATGCTTATCCTCATCAAATTTAATTGATGACAACCGGATTTTGCATGCTAATTATTCTTGTAGAAAGGATTAAGAAGGGATATGGCGCAAACTTGGGAAGGTCTTCAACGAACCACCGGTAGGATTGGAAAGAACGAATGAATCTATATGATAACGAAGGAAGAGAACTCTTGAACGAACCACAGTAAGAATTGAAAATGAAAGTAGCAAAGGCACAAATCACCAGGATGAATGGGAAAACGAATCAAGATACTTGAGGGGATTTAGATACATGAGAACGAAGAGATCATGAACTGATTAGAGGGTATTTGAACGATTCACCGGAAAGATTTGGAGAATGATAGCTACACGCTGAGAATGAAGAATTATGACATGATGGCCTTCGGAGGAAAGAAATGGAAACAACTCATGAAATGCTCCAGATGGGTGAAAAGAATTCTCACAATGTAAAACAATTAAGAGAGGATGACATCAAACTTGAACTACGCATCTTTGGAAGAACGGGTAAGGATTTAAGAGGAACTCTTCTTCGGTCTTCAAAATTCAAGAATGACGACGAGAAACACCACCATGAATTGTTGAGCAGCGTTTTGATTTTCGTTTTGTGATTTTTCTCGCCCTAGGCCGAGATGGCCGAATTTCGGTCGTTTTTAAAAATTTCGGCCGAAATTTGACCAAATTTTGACTGAAATTTGATTAAAATTTGACCAAAATTTCTCAAATTTGACCAATTTCGGTAGAAGATAGATTTCGCCCTAGGCCGAGATGGCCGAAATTCGGCCGAAATCCATTTTTTACGGCCGAAATTCAAAACCCTGTTGTTGAGACACTCCGGAATGAAAATTAGAAAGGTTGACCCAACGACGAAAGAATTTGAAAGATCTTGCAGAAAGACATTTGAATGATGATGGTGTTGAGCAGGGACGTGGAGAAGAAAAGAAGGAAGGAGGATAAGGGCAGCGCGCGAGGGACTGATCTGGTGGTTGCCGGCGGCAGCGCTGGTCGTCGGACGACGAGGCGAGGAGGGGTCCAGGGACGAGGCAGAGGAGGCTGCATGCGTTGTGGTTGGTGGATCGAGAGGAGTGGCTGGTTGGATCGGTGGCAAAATCGAGGAGGAGAAGGTGGTGGCTGCTGATTTGGAGCGGGGGAGATCCTGAGGAAGAGGGGAGTGGGTAGCGCCGGCGCGATGGGAAAGGATGGATTGGACAGGTAGGGGCTAGGGTTAGGTTGTTTAAGTAGCTAGGTGGACTAGCTTAGGGGCAAAATGGACCCTCCGATTAAAATCGAACGGTCGAGAAAAATATAGGTAGGGAGTCCAAATAAGAAAATGGAGATGTTTTATAGATGTTTGGGGATGATCCGGATCCATCGGTAATGACAGACTGGGTCGGGTCCGGGAGAAGTTTCGGACACGGGTGAGGGGTCGATGCACGGTGCCAAGAGGTTCAAATGGTCGGACAACAAAAGAACGGTTGGTCTCGAAAGGGATAATGAAGGCAAGGGGGGACGCGGCAACTACGAGCCGATACGGGTTTTATGAAAACAATGCCGATGCAATGCGAATGATGACATGAGACGAGATGCATAACAAGAACAAAATGCAAAACAACAGACAAAAACCCAATCACGGAGGAAAATAAATCACATAGCCGGAAAAGTCAAGAGTTGGAGTTACGAATATGGAAAGTTGTATCCGGGGCGTTACACGAGGCAAGCACAGGAAAGAGAAAATGGGGCGCAAAGCGATTTGGCGGTTGTGCTGGTGATGCTCTGGGACAAAGGGGTGGAGAGGAGGGGCTCTCGGTGGCGCAAATTTAGGCGGAGGCCGACGACATTGCTCTGGCCATGGAGGTGCAAGGAGAGCACATGAAGAGGAGTGGGCCGGTCCAGAGGATGCGCGGGAGGGGAAGAGAGTCAACGGAGTAGAGAAGGGCCCCGAGGATGGCCTTATATGGGTGTGGCCGCGGTGCACCATGGGCAGCCTCCACAGACGCGCTCGGGTGAGCTCACGGAGGGGAGAGGAGAGAGGGTTAGGAGGGGGCCGACAGCGTGCCATGTCCTGGACGCCGAGGTGACCTCGGGAGACATGCTGGAGAGGTCCGAGGTGGTCGGGGCGTTGGGCAGTGAGCACTACAGTGCGATGGCGCACTGTAGTGTGCTCCAGAGCGCGAGGTCTGCACGCCACGGCATTGTTTAGGTGCCCTAGACGTGTCCTTTAGTGTCTAGGGGGTATGGGGGAGAAGCATTGGATGCTCTGAAGGGGCACTGGAGTGAGAGAGGGTAGAGAGAGAGAGAGAGGGAGAGCAGTGTTGTCCAGAGAGAGAAAGTGAGGATTTCACCCCTCAATTATTGGTCCATGGCCTTGCAAATATTTTACTAGAGGCAGAAGGTGATCAGCGTCAGTTGTGGTAAAAACTTGAGCTCATGGAGAATAGTGGAAGAGGTCAAAATAGTGGTTTTGGTAAAGTAGCAGAAGGTGTTTGTGCTGGTTTTGAGATAGCCAAATATTTCTTCTTGACAAGAGATTTAGCAGAGTGAGGAATAGGACGAAATGAGCTTGATCACAAGTTTTGAGATCATTTGGAGAAAGTTGCCAATGTAACTTTAGCAAACCCTAGAAATCAATAGAAATGGGTTTTCCTAGATCTAGCTATGCAAATATATTCTCCTTGGTATACCACTTGGTGTAGGGTCATCATTTGGGGATTAGAGCATGTCCACAAAATTTGAGATCAAAAGGAGGTAGTGGGCAATGTAGAGTTGCTCAAATTTGGATCTTGACAGGAATGGTTTTTGGGCACTTTTGTGAACCAAAACTATTTTTATTGGGATGAAACTTTGCAAGATCATCACATTAGAAATATTTGACTTTCTAGAATTTTCCTTGATTTATTTGACAATATTTCTTACAGAAATATTTCAAATGCTTGAGATATGCAGAAATGGTTTTGGAGGGTTTTGCCCAATATTTTGAACATGACTATGTGTTGAAACTCACATATATGGAAAATATATGTCCACTGAGTTTCCCTAAATTTTCTTAAATACTTTTGAAACTTTAAATTAATTTTAACCTATTAAAGACCATTTCCGGCCATATGAAAAAGCCTGTAAATAAAATATCAAAATAACTTTTAAAATAATATTTTTGTGGTTTTAGGGAGTCCTATATCTAATAGTATTCAAGTATAATTTTTTGGAAGATTTGTCGCATCCCAAATTAAGTACTTGTAGTTCATGCCTTAACTCAGGTTTTTTTGGAAAACCTAATTTAGAAAATACTTCTTGGCCAAATCATTTTTCCAAGAAAATACTATTCTGTCCTATACACATGGCATGATCATTGGGCAAAGTTTTGGATCAAGGAGAAGGAATATAAAAGTTGGAGGATTTATTTGATTTTTAGAGCATTTGCAAACAGCAAACAAAATCCAAATCAAAGCAGAGACCAAATCAACACAAAAGTTTTTGTTGGACCCAATTTTTATGCTTAATTAATCCTAAATGTTGTGTCATGAAAATCAGGGTGTGACAAACCTACCACCTTACAAGAATCTCGTCCTCGAGATTCCCAAACTAGGCGTGGAAAGGAATAAGGATACTTGGATCTCAGGTAGTCTTCATGCTCCTATGTGGCTCCTTCTTTGGTGTGGTTGCTCCACTGAACTTGAAGTACTTGATGGTGTGGCTTCGTGTATGACATTCTGCTTGATCCAGGTTGCAAATGGGTCTCTTACGGTAGGTCAGATCAGGCTAGAGGTCGATGGCTCGGTGATCGATGTTCTTGTAGGGATCGTGCTTGTCAGGAAGTTGGAAACACTTTCAGAGTTGTGATGTGTGGAAAATGTTGTGCACATTGGATAACTCAGGTGTCAACTCTAGCTGGTGGCCATGTACTCTTTGTCGTGTAGTGATCTCAAAGGGGGTCAATAAACCTTGATGCGAGCTTCCCTTTGACATGGAAATGCTTGGTTCCTCTGGGAGGAGTTGCTCGCAGATACACATGGTCTTCGACGCGAAAGTTTACTTATCGCCGACGGTGGTTGGTATAGTTCTTCCTCCTTGACATGGCGGTCTTCAAATGTTCTCTGACCAGCTGAACGTCTCTTCTTCCATTTTCGGGTAGACAAGTATGTCACCAAATAAAGATGACAACCAACTTGTCCAGGTACTCTATGAAGACTCGCCCACGGGGTACATAAAGTAGGCTGGGGTATTAGTGGTGGTCATGGTTGAGTATTGGTTAGGTTCTTCTCGATCTAGAGTCAAAGCCCATGGTAATAATATGACCAGGTTGTGGCTTGGTAATGCTTAAGGATTTCAAGGATTCTAGGGTACGAGTGAACGTTTATCATCTATCCTTGAGCATAGTTTCTTGGATGCCAATAGTCCTATCTAATCTCCCAATCAAAATCGCCTTACACCACTAAAAGCATCATTTCGTATAGGTCAACCCCAATCATTACTCCTATTATTCGCTTCCTCATGACTCTCGAGAGGAGGTCTAACAAAATTGTACATGTCAACTATCCCCAAACTCATATGTATGGTTATCCTCATGTAAAAATCCATGTATAGAACATACAAGATGCTAAGCTTGAATTAAACATCACAATTCAAGTAACCGGCCTATTCTTCCAAGGTCCATGATAGTGCATCCCTATCCTAAGGAAACACGTCGTATACCACTCCAAGATCTTATTTCCTTCCTATGAATCAACTCCAACAGCCCATTAATTCCCCCAGTCACCACATGATCCATTACTCCTATATATCGAATATTAATGGGGTTCCACCTAATCTTCTAGAGTTCCTATAATTCTCAAATCCTTGAATGGGCTGTCGTTACTATAGTCATTCCACCAATTTCCATTATCATGATCAGATAAATTCCAATGTCAAGTTTATAAGGATCCCCAAATCAACTTTAACAAATAATCCAATCTCCTAGTTTATTATCCACTGAGAAACATGGTATCATGATTGAGATCATCAGTCCAAGTCCAATTTACTCTGAACCATGTAGACTTAGCCTCTGTACTCCACTAGGATCACCTATTTAATCCAAATCTCATATCCTACGAGAATTCCTACCTGTTCCCCCTAGTCATTATCGTAATGTCAACAATCTCCTATCGATATCATCTGATCAAGTCAAATTCTTATTCCTCCAAGAATCTCAGCTTGATATCATAGTTGTCCTACTAAACCCAATTTGCTCAAGGGAGAAGTAAATTATGCTACTCTATCAACTTGATCCACCAAGTTAGTCCATCATCATGAAAGTCTCGTCTTCCACCGAAGGGTCTCATCTACTTCCTCAAGACATATATTATAGCCTCGTCAAATCCTTATTCTACTAATCATGTATCCTCAAAACGTTCTTCCCTATGGCATCAACGGATCAAGTGCTGGCTTAAGAATGTAATGCATTTGTTCACTATGATCACTAGTTCCATAACGAACACAGTGCTAAGCAAAGATCGTTGAAGCCAACTGGTTCTCTTGCAAATCCATAGGTTAAGCACCGGGTTAGGGGTTCGAGCTGGGGTAACCTGTGAGGTCTAGGCTGGTCTATGGAAGGACTTCTAATCTTGAGGGATAAACACAACTCTACGGAGTTGCACTTGGCCAAGGAGGCTGTAGCAAAAATCTTCAGTGCTAGTTGGTTGCCGAGGTGGAATCCTTGGTGCATCTTGTCTTGCTGGTCTTTAGTTGATGAGAGACATGAGAGAGAAAAGTTGCATAGAGGAGGTTCCTAAAGGGGGTTATATAGTGCAAGTGCAAACAAACAAGTGCCGAAAGGGCCAAGCACAAGCACTAAGATAAGATAAGTGATATAGTCGCGTACTTGTTACCTAGGGCAAAAAGGGTGTCTTATATTAAAAGACAAACAAATAAAAACAAGCAACACACAAGCATGGTTCTATCTGAACCAGCACACGGACTCGACTTCGCATAGGGGATACACGACTCATGCTATCCTAGGGGTTCTCGGACTCAGTGGTCGTGCTTGGCTTCATGTCTCTGAGATAAGGATGTGCAGTCTTCTGGGTCTTCCTCAGGTGTCGGTACGTCTCTTGGAGTTTTTCAATGAAACGATCCAGGTTGGGGCCTGGAGAATCTTTGACATCTTCTCATCTGGTAAGTTGACAGGGTAAAGGTGGTTCCTCGGAGCTGGCATTGACTCGGTCTTCTGTTGTCTTCTTAATCATGACGATCCCTTTTGCCTAAGGTATCGAGGGTATACCAGGTAGGCAATCCTTTACGCAATGACATTCACAAGGCATGCTAGAGGTCCAACCTGTCAGTCATGTTGATGACAACATCGTCACCAAGAGCAGGGGATGCAGAGAACCATTTTCTTGCTCACTATAGTGAGGCGAATCAAATGGCGAGGTTCTCATCCACCGGTGGTTACCGATACAACAACGGTAAGGACAAGGTTGCTCTATTAATGATGTATATCATGATCTTGCATATCTTACGCCCTGATTATCGTAGGCGAAGGTTGCATCATCCTTGGGCACTGTCGAGGGTGTTACCATCTTCTGGGTCTTCATGTCCTCATTCCTCGAGAAGGTATCTCCTGTTGGTGTCATGTTGTCGTGGTGTCACCACCCTTGTGCCCAAAAGATATGGGATAATTCCAAGTTATCACGAGGATCACAAGGAATCCAGTGGTCAGGGGCATAAGGGTACTAACGACCGTTTGTAAGATTTTGATAAGCGGATGAGGAGAGCCAAGATAAAAATGGTGGAAGTGCTAAGGCACAATCTTGCGGTTTCTTTGAAAACGTAGAAGAGGTACGAAATATAGAAGTTTTTGTAAGTGATATGAAGGGTCTGGAAAAATAGTTTGTCCTGACTAACATCCATGCTAACTAAGGCTTCCTGCAGTTAGGATGGCTCTGATACCAGCTCTGTGGGGACCCTGACCTACACAGTCGAAGCCACCGGTTGCATGTGGACAATGATCCCAAGGATTAGTGCTCACTCTACACCACAGACTGAATATCAAGAGTTTACTTGCATTACATACCGGCTTAGACAAATGGGACCATTATGCTCTAGTCTTGAGTATAACACCGCAACGGAAATCTTCATCGATAACCTATGCCATCTGCCTTAACCCTACATGCATTCTAACCAGGAAAGCGTCCTAGATCGCATGTTCGTCACCAAAGAAATCTTCCTCAAATACCTGCTCTTCCATGCCTAGCCAAGTAAATAGCCAGGGACAAGCCAGTCAGTACGTTTGAATGTACTCGCAAGAAACCCTTGTTTCAGAACAAGGTACAACAATGCATGATATAGGTCTAAGTAGGTAATTTTGTAGAAAGCTAGTTTGAGTGCAATGACATGTCCCAACAACTTGTAAAGCATGCATCATAAGAATTAAGATATCCATGTGAACATGTTACAAATACCAGCATAAACAGAGTTTGGATCTACTCCAGTTTAATCAACATGTCAAGTCTTTCAACGTGACTCAAGTAGTTCTCTCCACACAACCACACACACCACGTTTCTTAAACATGGACATAGCCCAAGGGTGGTTATCCAACTGTCCTTGACCGTGGACATGTCTATTCGAATAGTTTTACACTGCAAATGTTGTACCCACAAGAATCCGGGAAGCTTTCGTGTCATCCACGATCCCGCATTACCTCAAGTACTCGGGGGAAGCACACGATCACTATCTTTCCCTAGGCGGCACTAACATAGATTCCACTCGTTGGTACACAACCCTTTTGTATAAACATAAAGATCTTGGGACTCTGCCCTTTTTATAATCATACCTACATGAAGGGACCAACAGTGTGTCCGGTGCCCTGTAAAAATAGTCATGGCCGCCTATCCAAGCACGATCTCGTCCCGGGAGTGAACTCACGTCACCCCCGTCACTAGTAATGTGGGCACGATGCCAGAATCGGACTAGGTAATACCCCGTCCCATAAGGGGTAGTGTGGTTGTACATGTAAGGTTGGAGTAGCGGTCGCAACTTAAACCAATTTGTTTTCAAAAACAACACACTCACTTGCCTCGGTACACCACTTCGTCACCAAGTGGTTACTTAGATCAACATCTCCCTCAGGCATTAGTGGTACCCGACGGGGTTTTCGAAAATTCCTTAAAATGCTTTTGTCTCCATCACCGTGCATATACCCGCCCCATTTGCGTAGCAACTTCTTTAGAATCCCATATACTCCCACCCGTATAACCCTCATAGGAAGGTATGGTCATGCACAATGCAAGTATCAACAAGGAAGTAACTAAAGCAACCCACCAAAGTGGTTACCATGTCATCATGATTCCGATGCAACAATAATAAAGTGCTATATGACATGCATAAAAAGGGTTTCATAGAAATGGTCAAAGGGCTGCTTACCTGGCTCAACAAGGTCTTCATCCCTTCTGGTCCATCTCCACGTACTCCGTCTACTTCGTCAACCATCATCGAAAGCAATCACAATAAGCAACACAACAAGGCAGAAAAATAAAAGTGCTCTAAAAATAGGTATTTCACTTTCCGAGGATAACTTTACTCATATGAAAGGTTCATTAGATTTGCATCAATGAGGATTTTTGGACATTTCAATATGATGGAATCCAAGGATTAATGGATCTGCAAGGAGTGTATAGAAATATTATTTTTTTAAATGATTAAGGGCACCCATTTAACAAGGAATGATTTTAGAAGCATCTAGGAGTTGGTTTCACTGGATTTGGAGTTGAAACGAATTTCCTAGGGATTTGCAAAGTTGGCTATAGATGGAGAAATGTACCAATATTTGATTTGGCACCGAAATTATTGGAAAAAATATTCCAAAATTAAGTTTTGAACTTAGAGGTATCTAGGAGTTTGAATCATGGCATTTGGATCAAAAATGGGCTCTCAGTGATTTTCTAAAGTTTATCACAAAAATGGAAAAATAGGATTTGCTAAATAATTGTGAAGGAAATGTTTCTGGAAAATTTTGCAAACTGCACCATGAGATAGATCCTGATTTATAGAGTCAACAGGATTTTGATTCACCAAATTTGGAGTTCAAATGAATTGTTTATGGATTTTTCAACATTCCTGGAAAATGAAAAAGAATAAGGAGTTACCCTTATTACGCGCACTGAGCACAGTTTAGCACCGCATCACATTGGGCCGGCCCAGAGACCAGCCGCACGCGTGCAGGGGCGACGTCGGAGGCGTATTTAGGCGGGACCGTTGTTGCTGCGGGGAGGTGGGTGCACGCGTGTGCGTTTCCACTTAAACGCCGGGGCCCGCTGGCGGGGTCGCTGACATGCGGGGCTCCCCCGCAGGGTCATCTTCCTCCTCCCGCGACAGATGGGAGGGAAGGCCTAGGCCGCGCGAGGCCGACGGTCGCCCCTGGCGGCACATGCCACCTCCGCCCAAGCTACGACCACCAAAGGGACCACCGGAGAGCTGCGCATCGGGGGAGCGCCTCAGGGTCGGCAGGAGGCGTCCGAGGCGCACCCGGCTATGGCCGCGGCGGACGGGCATTCGACCGAGGTTGGGCACGGCGAGGCAATCATAGGGAGGTGAAAATGGGGTGTGGAGCAAGTTGGCGGTGGTGCTGGTGATGCTTTGGGACAAAGGGGGTGGAGACGAGGGGCTCTCACTGGCGTGAATTTAGGCGGAGGCCAGCGGCATTGCTCCGGCCACGGAGGTGCAAGGAGAGCACATGAATAGGAGTGGGTCGGCCCAGAGGATGCGCATGAGGGGGAGAGAGAGTTAGCGGAGTAGAGAAGGGCCCCGGGGGTGGCCGTATATGGGCGTGGCCGCGGTGCACCGTGGGCACCGTCAATGGATGCGCTCAGGTGAGCTCGCGGAGGGGAGAGGAGAGAGGGTTAGGAGGGGGCCGGCAGCGTGCCTTGTCCCGGACGCCGAGGTGACCTCGGGAGACATGCTAGAGAGGCCCGAGGTTGTCGGGGTGTTGGGCAGTAAGCAACGACAGTGCGATGGCGCACTGGAGCATGCTCCAGAGCGTGATCTCTGTACGCCACCGCATTGTTAGGTGCTCTCGACGTGTCCTTTAGTGTCTAGGGGTTCTAGAGGGGTGTAAATTGGGGGGGGGGAGAAGCATTGGATGCTCTAAAGGGGAACTCGAGCGAGAGAGAGAGAGAGAGAGAGAGCAGTGCTATCCAGAGAGAGAAAGTGAGGATTTCACTCCTCAATTATTGGTCCATGGCATTGCAACTTTTACTAGAGGTAGAAGGTGATCGGGGTCAGCTGTGGTAAACACTTGAACTCATTGAGAATGGTGGAAGAGGTCAAAACAATGGTTTTGGTAAAATAGCGGAAGGTGTTTGTGCTGGTTTTGAGCTAGCCAAATATTTCTTCTTGACAAGAGATTAAGTAGAAGTGAGGAATAGGACCAAATGAGCTTGATCACAAATTTTGAGCTCATTTAGAGAAAATTGCCAATGTAACTTTGGCAAACCCTAGAAATCAACAAAAATGGGTTTTCCTAGATCTAGCTATGCAAATCTATTCTCCTTGATACACCACTGGTGTAGTGTCATCATTTGGGGATTAGAGCATGTCCACAAAATTGGAGATCAAAAGGAGACAGTTGGCAATGTAGAGTTGCTCAAATTTGGATCTGGACAGGAATGGTTTTTGGGCACTTTTGTGAACCAAACCTATTTTTATTGGTATGAAACTTTGCAAGATCATCACATTAGACATATTTGACTTTCTAGAATTTTCCTGGATTTATTTGACAATATTTCTTATAGAAATATTTTAAATGCTTGAGATATGCAGAAATGGTTTTGGAGGGTTTTGCCCAATATTTTGAAGATGACTATGTGTTGAAACTCATATCTATGGAAAATATATGTCCATTGAGTTTCCCTAAATTTTCTTAAATACTTTTGAAACTTTAAAATAATTTAAGCTATTAAAGACCATTTCTAGCCTTATGAAAAAGCCTTTAAATAAAATAGCAAAATAAGTTTTAAAATAATATTTTTGTGGTTTTAGGGAGTCCTATTCTAATAGATTCAAATATAATTTCTGGAAGATTTTTCACATCCCGAATTAAGTACTTGTAGTTCATGCCTTAACTCAGGGGTTTTCTGAAAACCTAATTTAGAAAATACTTTTTGGCCAAATTATTTTTGCAAGAATATACTATTCTGTCCAATACTCCTGGCATGATCATTGGGCAAAGTTTTTGATCAAGGAGAAGGACTATAAGAGTTGGAGGATTTATTTGATTTTTAGAGCACTTGCAAACAGCAAACAAAATCCAAATCAAAGCAGAGACCAAATCAACACAAAAGTTTTTGTTGGACCCAATTTTTATGCTTAATTAATCCTAAATGTTGTGTCATGAAAATCAGGGTGTGACATTCGTATTTGGGGAGAGGCGAGGTCTAACCGCCCGCTACGATATGGTCTGTTGTGCGACTCGTTAGATGAATGGCAACATTGTATCTGGCATTCTAGACATCACCTTAGGGGACGGGGGGAAAATGTGGGAAGTGAGTTGAGGTCCCGCAAAGACAATTTTCTAGCATAAATAAACTTGCTCGACGCTAAGGCGGACGATTCCGACCTTTATCTTGATGAGTGGGCTAGGAGGTACACAACAAAGGACGAAATGATCTTTATCTTGCCATATGAAGAGATGTATTGGAAGCAGAGAGGGTAACAACGGTGGCTCCTTAAAGGTGATGCCATCAATGATTACTTTCATGCGGTCACTAATGGATGCTGATGCGGCTTGAACTAAGTCAGTATTTTACCAAAGAGGAAGGGATGGTGCAACACAACAACGGTAGTTATTTCCCTCAGTGATGAGACCAAGGTTATCGAACCAGTAGGAGAACCAAGCAACACTATGTAAGAACAAATACTTGCAACCCGACGTGTTAAAGGGGTTGTCAATCCCTTTCGGGTAACGGCGCCAGAAATTGGCGAGTTGTCAGGAGAATGGTGTAATAAATTGATAGATGCAAATAAAATCAAATAAAATTTAGCAAGGTATTTTCGTGTTTTTGGATTAATATATTTGAAAATAAAAGCAAATAAAAATAGATCTCGAAGGCAAATATGATTAAGAAGAGACCCGGGGGCCTTTGATTTCACTAGTGACTTCTCTCGAGAAAAATAGCATACGGTGGGTAAACAATTACTGTTGGGCAATTGATAACTTCAAATAATCATGACGATATCCAAGCAATGATCATTATATAGGCATCACGTCCAAGATTAGTAGACCGACTCCTGCCTGCATCTACTACTATTACTCCACACATCGACCGCTATCCTGCATGCATCTAGTGTATTAAGTTCATGGAGAAACAGAGTAATGCAATAAGAACGATGACATGATGTAGACAAGATCTATTTATGTAGAAATAGACCCCATCTTGTTATCCTTAATAGCAGCGATACATAAGTGTTGGTTCCCCTTCTGTCACTGGGATCAAGCACCATAAGATAGAACCCATCACAAAGCAGGTCTTCCCATGGCAAGAAAAATCGATCTAGTTAGCCTAACTAAACCAAAGATTCGAAGAAGAAATACGAGGCTCTAAGTAATCATGCATATAAGAGATCAAAATACTCAAATGACTTTCATGGATAAAAACATAGATCTGATCATAAACTCAAAGTTCATCGGATCCCAACAAACACATTACATCAAATAGATCTCCAAGAGACCATTGTATTGAGAATCAAAAGAGAGAGAGAGAGAGAGAGAGAGAGAGAGAGAGAGAGAGAGAGAGAGAGAGAGGAAGCCATCTAGCTAATAACTAAGGACTCGTAGGTCTACAATGAACTACTCACACATCATCGGAGAGGCACCAATGTGGATGGTGAACCCCTCCGTGATGGTTTCTATATTATATCTGGTGGTTCTGGAACATGCGGCGGCTGGAATTGATTTTCATCGACTCCCCTAGGGTTTCTGGAATATTTGGGTATTTATAGAGCAAAGAGGCTGTGCGGGAGGCGACCGAGGTGGGCACATCCCACCTGGGCATGCCTGGCCCTCTAGGTGCGCCCTCGTGGGTTGTGCTCCCCTCGAAGCTCCCCTCAAGTACTTTCTTGGCCCAACAGGTGTCTTGTGATCCAGAAAAAATCCACGAAAAGTGTCGCTGCATTTGGACTCCGTTTGATATTGATTTCATGAGATGTAAAAAACAAGTAGAAAACAGCAGCTGCACTTGGTACGATGCCAATAGGTTAGTCCCAAAAAATGATATAAAGTGACTATAAAATGATTGTAAAACATCCAAGAATGATAGTATAACAACATGGAACAATCAAAATTATAGATACGTTGGAGACGTATCAGCATCCCCAAGCTTAATTCCTGCTCGTCCTCGAGTAGGTAAATGATAAAAACATAATTTTTGATGTGGAATGCTGCCTAACATGTTCATCACATATTCTTTTATTTTTAGCATGGACATTTGGACTTTTATACGATTCAAAGCAATAGTCTAGTTTTGACATGAAGACTTTAATACTCAAGCATATCAACAAGCAACCATGTCTTTCAAAATATCAACAGTAAAGCAAGTTATCTCTAGCCCATTATGCTCAATCATTGATCCATTCATGAAACACACTCGCATATTAGCTACACCTAATGCTCAAGTACGATCATAGTGCCCCTTAGTTGGTGATTTATAAGGGAAGATGGAGACTCAAATAAAAATAAAAATTGCATAAACTAAATAGAAAGGCCTTTCACAGAGGGAAGTAGGGATTTATAGAGGTGCGAGAGCTCAAAGCAAAAAATAAATAAATAGATAAAACATTTTGGATGGCATGCTTTTCCTGTCAACGAAAACGATCAAGTAGTTCCCAATACTTTCCATGCTAGATATATCATAGGCGGTTCCCAAACGGAAAATAAAGTTTATTCCTTTTTCCACCATACTTTCACTTTCCATGGCTAACCGTATCCATGGGTGCCTTCCATACCTACACTTTCCAAGGAATTTATTATTTGACAACATAAAGTAAATTCATTTTTTCATTTCGGGACTGGGCATCGCTAATACCTTTGCCATACTCTTGTGCAATGACAAGTGAATAAACACTCATCTTGATTATAACACATCAAGCATGGAAATATATCAGCCACGCCCTACAGTTTCATGAGCGGTACAGGCATACAAAAGAGAAATTTATGTTGAAAATTAGAGATGACACATACAAATTTTCTTAGAACGGCAAAAGAATACCGCATATAGGTAGGTATAGTGGACTCATGTGGCAAAACTGGTTTAAAGGATTTTGGATGCACAAGTAGGGATCATAATTAGTGCAAATGAAGGCTAGCAGAAGATTGGGAAGCATCCAACCAAGAAACAAAAAAAAATCTCACAAGCGAGCATTAAGCATAACTAACACCGAATAATGCACCACAAGTAGGATGTAATTTCATTGCATAACTATTGACTTTCGTGCTTGCATAGGGAATCACAAACCTTAACACCAATATTCTTAGTAAAGCATAATTATTCATCAACATGACTCACATATCACTATCATCATATCTCAAAACTATTACAAAGAATCAAGTTTATTTTGTCCAATGATCTTCATGAAAGTTTTTATTATATCCCTCTTGAATATCTATCACTTTGGGACTAATTTCGTACGCTGCTTTTGATAGATCAAACAAATCTAAGTGAAGAACATGAGCATAAAAAGATTTCTTCTCTCAAAATAGTTTAAGTGGAGCAAGAGAGAATTTCTTAAAAAAATTACTAACTATCAAATAAATCTAAGTGAAGCATGAAAGCATTTCTTCAAAAATAGTAAAGCACACCATGCTCAAAAAGATATAAGTGAAGCACTAGAGCAATTCCATAGCTCATAAAGATTTAAGTTAAGCATAGAGAGCAATTCTAACAAGTCATTGCATAATTTTGGATCCCTCAACTAGGTGTGTCCAACAATGATAGACTACTTGAAACACAAAGCAAAACAAGCAAAGACTCATATCATACAAGATGCTCCAAGCAAAACTCACAATATGTGATGAATAATAATATAGTTTCAAGTAAAATACCGATGGTTGTTAGAAGAAAGAGGGGATGCCACTCGGGGGCATCCCCAAGCTTAGTTGCTTGATACTTCTTGAATATTATCTTGGGGGGCCTCGGGCATCCCCAAGCTTAGCCTTTTGCTAATCCTTATTCCTTCATCCATCGCAATGTCACCCAAAACTTGAAAACTTCAATCACACAAAACTCAACAAAACCTTTGTGAGATCAGTTAGTATAAGAAAGCAAATCACTACTTTAAGTACTGTTGCAAACCCATTCATATTTTGTGACTGTATTATATCTACTGTATTTAACTTTTCCATGGCAAAAACTCTTCAAAGGAAACCATAGAGTCATCAAAACAAGCACATAACACAAAGAAAACAGAATATGTCAAAAACAGAACAGTTTGTAGTAATCAGGGAACTTCGTATACTTCCGTAACTCCAAAAATTCTGAAAAATTAGGAAAACGAGGGAAATTTGTATATCAATGTTCTATAAAACATTTAGAGCAAAATCACGTTTCTGTGATTTATGAAAATTATTTTTCTGAGCACAAAAGTTTCTGTTTTTCAACAAGATCGAATCAACTATCACCCAAATTACACCAAAGGCTTTGCATGGCACAAAGAATAATTTAAACAAAAAAACACATCTAAACAGAGGCATAATTGGGTATTTTATTGAAAACAACAATAAAACCCAACAGTTAAAAGATTCAAGTTGGGTTGCCTCCCAACGAGCGCTATCATTTTACGCCCCTAGCTAGGCATAATGCGGAGATCTAAGTGTTGTCATCTTTGTTTCTAGATCCATATGATGCCCTCATGATTGATTCATATGGTGGCTCAATTCTAGTTCTAGGGAAGTGTTCCGTAACCTTCCTTAGTGGGAATTGAAATTTAATATTGCCTTCTTTCATATCAATCACGACACCAATAGTACGTAAAAACGGTCTACCAAGAATAATTGGACAAGATGGATTGCAGTCAATATCAAGAAAAATAAAATCTATGGGCACATAATTTCTATTTGCAAGAATAAGAACATCATTAACTCTTCCCATAGGTTTTTTAATAGTAGAATCCGCCAAGTGCAAATTTAGAGAACACTCTTCAATATCGGTAAGATCAAGCACATCACATAAAGATTTCGGAATTGTAGATACACTAGCACCCAAGTCACATAAAGCAAAACACTCATAATTTTTATCTTGACTTTGATAGTAGGTTACCATTCATTATGTAATTTTCTAGGGATTGAAATCTCTAATTCCAACTTTTCTTCTAAAGCTTTCATCATAGCATCAACAATATGTTTAGTAAAAGCTTTATTTTGTTCATAAGCATGGGGTGAATTTATCATGGATTGCAACAAAGAAATACAATCAATCAAAGAGCAACTATCATAATTAAAGTCTTTGTAATCCAAAAGAGTGGGCACATCACTAGTTAAAGTTTTGACCTCTTCAAACACACTTTAATCAATTTTCTCAACAAGATTTTCACCCTCCGAATTATCGGGACGCCTTCTAGCTAAAGTTGACTCTTCTCCAGTCCCTTTGTCATCAATTTTAATTTTTCTAAACAAATAATCAATAGAAGAAACACCAATCATTTTAAGATCTTTATCACTTTTATGAAAGCATTCACTAGAAAATGCTTTTTCTAAAAATTCTCTTCTAGCTCTAAACATAGCAGTTCTTTTCTTACTTTCATCCATAGAAACATAAAGAGATTTAATTGATTCTTCTACCTTAGGCACAAAAAAATTTATCTTGAGATTTTTATCATGAGGAATTCTATCAATACTTCTTTTTTTGACTGATCATAAATCTGATTCAGCTTTTCTTCTATTGTAGCATTGAAAACATTTTGAGTATTGATAAATTCTTTAATATATTCTCAAAATCAGAGGTGTTCCTATTATTATAAGAAGGATTACCATAGGAATTACTAGGAAAAGGCCTAGGATTAAAATTACCTCTATAAGCATTGTTATTGAAATTGTTTCGCGAGATAAAATTCACATCTATGGCATAACTATTTTGCTCAATCAAAGTAGGCAAAGGCACATCATTAAAATCAATAGGGGCACTTTTATTAGCAACCAATTTCATAAGAGCATCAACTTTTTCACTCAAAGAAGAAATTTCTTCAACCGAATTAACTTTTTTACTAATAGGAGCTCTTTCGGTATGCCATTGTGAATAATTTGCCATATATTGTCTAGCAATTTAGTAGCTTCGCCCAAAGTAACTTCCATAAAAGTACCACCCGCGGCGGAATCTAAAAGATTTCTAGAAACAAAGTCCAACCCCGCATAAATTTTTTGTATGATCATCCAAAGATTTAAACCACGAGTAGGACAATTTCTTAGCATCAATTTCATTCTTTCCCAAGATTGCACAACATGTTCATGCTCAAGTTGCTTAAAATTCATGATTTGTGTCCTAAGAGAAGTAATTTTCACAGGCAGAAAATACTTAGTAATAAAAGCATCCTTCCACATATCCCAAGAATCGATACTATTGTGAGGCAAAGAAGAAAACCAAATTTTACACGATCTCGCAAAGAAAACGGGAATAACTTCAACTTCACAATATCATTGTACACATATTTTTTTCTTTTGCATATCTCATAATTCCACGAATGTGTTAAGATGGGATGCGACATCCTCACTAGGAGTACCGAAAAATTGATCTTTCATAACAAGATTCAGCAAAGCAACATTAATATCACAAGACTCTGCACTAGTGGCGGGAGGTGCAATCAGAGTGCTAATAAAATCATTGTTGTTGGTATTGGAGAAATCACACAACTTGGTGTTCTCTTGAGTCATCGCAACTACGCAACAAGATTGCACTCAAAAACAGATCTAACGAGAAAATGGCGAACGAAAAAGAGGGCGAATAAAATGGCAAATTATTGTGAAGTGGGGGAGAGGAAAGCGAGAGGAAAATGGCAAATAATGTAAATTCAAGGGAGATGATATTTGTGATTAGGAACCTGGTAGATGTTGATGATGTCTCCCCGGCAACGGCGCCAGAAATTGGCGAGTTGTCGGGAGACTATCTTGACTTGATCCTCCCCGGCAACGGCGCCTGAAATTCTTTTTGATGCGGCTTGAACTACGTCGGTATTTCCCCAAACAAGAAGGGATGATGCAGCACAACAACGATTGGTATTTCCCCCAGTGATGAGACCAAGGTTATCGAACCAGTAGGAGAACCGAGCAACACTACGTAAACAGTACCTGCACACAAAGAACAAATACTTGCAACCCGACGTGTTAAAGGGGTTGTCAATCCCTTTCAGGTAACGGCGCGAGAAATTGGCGAGTTTTCGGGAGAAAGTTGTAATAAATTGATAGATGCAAATAAAAGGAAATAAAATTCAGCGAGGTACTTTTGTGTTTTTGGATTAGTAGATATGAAAATAAAAGCAAATGAAAATAGATCTCGAAGGGAAATATGATTAAGAAGAGACCCGGGGGCCGTAGATTTCACTAGTGGTTTCTCTCGAGAAAAATAGCATACAGTGGGTAAACAAATTACTGTTGGGCAATTGATAGAACTTCGAATAATCATGACGATATCCAAGCAATGATCATTATATAGGCATCACGTCCAAGATTAGTAGACCGACTCCTGCCTGCATCTACTACTATTACTCCACACATTGACCGCTATCCAACATGCATCTAGTGTATTAAGTTCATAGAGAAACAGATTAATGCAATAAGAATGTTGACATGATGTAGACAAGATCAACTTATGTAGAAATAGACCCCATCTTGTTATCCTTAATAGCAATGATATATACGTGTTGGTTCCCTTTTTGTCACTGGGATCAAGCACCGTAAGATCGAACCCATCACAAAGCACCTTTTCCCATGGCAGGAAAAATCGATCTAGTCGGCCTAACTAAACCAAATAACTTTCATGGATAAAAACATAGATCTGATCATAAACTCAAAGTTCATCGGTTCCCAACAAACACACTGCAAAAAGAGTTACATCAAATAGATCTCCAAAAGACCATTATATTGAGAATCAAAAGAGAGAGAGAAAGTAAGCCATCTAGCTACTAACTACGGACCCATAGGTCTACAATGAACTACTCGCGCATCATCGGAGAGGCAGCAATGAGGATGATGAACCCCTCCGTGATGCTGTCTAGATTGGATGTGGTGGTTCTGGAACCTGCGGCGGCTGGAATTGAGTTTCATCGATTCCCCTAGGGTTTCTGGAATATTGGGGTATTTATAGAGCAAAGAGGCGGTGCGGGAGGCGGCCGAGGTGGGCACAACCCACCTGGGCGCGCCTGGCCTCCTAGGCGCGCCCTGGTCGGTTGTGCTCCCCTTGGAGCTCCCCTCAGGTACTTTCTTGGCCCAACAGGTGTCTTCTGGTCCAGAAAAAATCCACAAAAAGTTTCGCTGCATTTGGACTCCGTTTGATATTTATTTCCTACAATGTAAAAAACAAGTTGAAAACAATAACTGGCACTTGGCACTATGTCAATAGGTTGGTCCCAAAAAATTATATAAAGTTGCTATAAAATGATTGTAAAACATCCAAGAATGATAGTATAACAACATGGAACAATCAAAAATTATAGATACATTGGAGACGTATGAGACGCCGGAGAAGGTGCATGGTTAGATGGCTTCGAGAGGGGGATAGAATGTACATCGGGGAGGAGGAACTAAGAGCTCATATAGATGGTTGTTACAGACAGCTACTGGGATCCACGTATGGCGGCGCAGCTGCCATGGGTCCCAACATGCAGGCACTTGAGGGGATGGTGTCGGCGCATGACAATTTGGACTTGGTCCGTCCTTCTCGCTCTCGGAAATAACATCGAATCTCAAAGCTATGAAGGATGACATGGCACCGGGGCCGGATGGATTTCTGGTGTCTTTCTATAGAAAATTCTGGAACTTAGTGGGTCCTCAATTCTTTCAATTAGTTCACGATTTTACCCGTGGTCAGATTGACGTGAAGCGGCTCAACTATGGGGTGTTGGCACTCCTGCCAAAGGTCCAGGGAGCGGACAATATTCGACAATTCTGACCGATCACCCTAATTAACGTGAGCTTCCGTCTAATCGCAAAGGGGTTTGCAACTCATTTGTCTCCAGTTGCTAACAAGATTATTGATCGAAACCAAACAACCTTCATTCATGGGAGGAGCATTTTAGATGGCATTGCGGTGCTTCATGAGGTCTTGCACGAGATTAAGTCAACTAGAGAAGAGGTGTTCATCCTTAAGATTGACTTTGAGAAAGCATAAGATAGGGTGCGATGGGATTTTTTCTAGAAGAGGTGCTTAGAGAAAAGGGCTTCGACCCATTATGGACTAATTGGATGCGGCAACTGGTACAAGGGGGCCAGGCGGCAGTAAATATCAATGGGGAGATAGGCCATTCTTTATGAATAAGCGTGGCATGAGGCAGGGTGACCCGATCTCCCCAGTTCTATTCAATATATTAGTCGACGCCCTCGCCTCCATTCTTGACCATGCCAAGGCGACATGTCATATCTATGGGGTGGCATCATGCATTATTCCTGGAGGGATATTGCATCTCCAATATGCGGATGACATGCTAATATTCATCAAAAACTCAGAACGCAAGATCGTGAGTCTCAAATTCCTCTTGATGTGCTTTGAGATGTCAGGTCTAAAGATCAATTTCAAGAAAAGTGAGGCAATTGTTACATGCGGTGATTTGGAGTAACAGCTCCGGGCTACATACATGATGAACTATGAATTGGGATCCATCCCAATGAAATACCTGGGTATGCCCATATCCACGAGAGCTTTAACCATGGGGGAACTACAAACTGTAGTGGACAAAACAGGTGCGAGAGTGGAGCCTTGGCAAGGAAAGCTACTAGCATCCGGTGGGCGTCTGGTCCTTATAAACAATTGCCTAATGAACATCCCAATGTTCATTATGGGCTTTTATCTCCTCAAGACAGAATTCATGCGAAATTAAATAAAGTGCGATCCCGTTTTTTCTGGGCGAAGAAAACAGGAAGCAGAGGTCCACATGGTTAGTTGGGAGAATGTTTGCGAACCAAAGGAGAGAGGTGGGCTAGGGGTAATCAATACCAAAATAATGAACTGGTGTCTCATGACTAAGTGGGCATGGACAATTCTAACCGGCCAGGGTGGCCTATGGCTAGATATTTTCAAGCAAAAGTATTTGACTGAGGGAGGGGTAGAATTCAGAAGGAACACTAAATTGTCGCAGTCTGTGAGGGACGTCAAGAAAGTACAACCTCTTCTTCGATTAGGGACTAGGTTTATCGTGCATAATGGCAAGGCCACGTGTTTTTGGTTGGACATTTGGTGTGAGGATCGGTGCTACTTCTTGAGCTTGTGTTGGTTTTTCCCTTGAGAGGAAAGGGTGATGCAGCAAAGTAGAGATAAGTATTTCCCTCAATTTTAGAACCAAGGTATCAATCCAGTAGGAGGTACGAGCAAGTCTCCAATCTATGCACCTACACAAACAATCAAACACTTGCACCCAACGCGGTAAAGGGGTTGTCAATCCCTTCACGGTCACTTGCAAAGATGAGATGTCATAGAGATAGATATTAAAGATTACTAAAACATAAACAAAGTAAAATAATAATAAATTGGAGCAAGATAGTTTTGGTTTTTTTGGTCTATAGTTCTGAAAATATATGATGCAAAATAGACCCGGGGGCCATAGGTTTCACTAGAGGCTTCTCTCTTGAAATAAAATAATACGGTGGGTGAACAAATTACTATCGAGCAATTGATAGAAAAGCGCAAAGTTATGAAGATATCCAAGGCAATGATTATGAATATAGGCATCACGTCCGTGTCAAGTAGACCGGCTCCTGCCTGCATTTACTACTATTACTCCACACATCGACCACTATCCAGCACGCATCTAGAGTATTAAGTTCAAAAGAACGGAGTAACGCCTTAAGTAAGACGACAAGATGTAGAGGGATAAACTCAAGCAATATGATGAAAACCCCATCCTTTTACCTTGATGGCAACAATACAATACGTGCCTCGCTAACACTACTTTGTCATTGGGTGACGGCACCGCAAGATTGAACCCAAAACTAAGCACCTCTCCCATTGCAAGAAGAACCAATCTAGTTGGCCAAACCAAACTGATAATTCGAAGAGAAATACAAAGATATCAAATCATGCATATAAGAATTTAGAGAAGTCTCAAATAATATTCATAGATAATCTGATCATAAATCCACAATTCATCGAATCTCGATAAACACACCACAAAAGAATATTGCATTGGATAGTTCTCCAAGAACATCAAGGAGAACATTGTATTGAAGATCAAAGAGAGAGAATAAGCCATCTAGCTACTAGCTATGGACCCATAGCTTTGTGGTAAACTACTCACGCTTCGTCGGAAGGGCAATAGAGTTGTTGTAGAAGGCCTCCATGATCAAATCCCCCTCCGGTAGGGTGCCGAAAAGGCCCCAAGATGGGATCTCATGGGTACAGAAGGTTGCTGCGGCGGAGAAGTATTTTGGTGGACGCTTCTGGCATTTGGGAATATTTGGGAATTTGTAGGCCAAGAATTAGGGTTAGAAGAGCTCGGAGGGGCCAACAAGCCCTCAGGGCGCCCCCCCTTGGGTGCGCCCCTGAGGCTTGTCGCTACCTCAGACTCCTCTGACTTCATCTCCAAGTCCTACGTGTGTCTTCTGGTCCAAGAAAAATCACCGCGAAAGTTTTATTGCGTTTGGACTATGTTTGGTATTCCTTTTCTGTAAAACTCAATAAAAAGGAAAAAAAAGGAAACTCACACTGGGCTCTATGTTAATAAGTTAGTCCCAAAAATAATATAAAATAGCATATTAATGCATATAAAATATCCAAAACAGATAATATAATAACATGGGACAATCAAAAATTATAGATACGTTGGAGACGTATCAAGCATCCCCAAGCTTAATTCCTGCTCATTCTCGAGTAGGTAAATGATAAAAACAGAGTTTTTGATATGGAATGCTACCTAACATATTTATCCATGTAATTTTATTTACTATGGCATGAATATTCAGATCCATAAGATTCAAAACAAAAGTTTATTATTGACATAAAAACAATAATACTTCGAGCATACTAATAAAGCAATAACGTCTTCTCAAAATAACATGGCCAAAGAAAGTTATCCTTACAAAATCATATAGTCTGGCTATGCTCCTTCTTTATCACACAAAGTATTAAATCGTGCATGACCCCGATGACAAGCCAAGCAATTGTTTCATACTTTTGATGTTCTCAAACTTTTTCAACTTTCACGCAATACATGAGCGTGAACCATGTATATAGCACTATAGGTGGAATACAATATGGTGGTTGTGGAGAAGACAAAAAGAAGGAGAAAGTCTCACATCAACTAGGCATATTAATGGGCTATGGAGATGCCCATCAATAGATATCAATGTGAGTGAGTAGGGATTGCCATGCAACAGATGCACTAGAGCTATAAGTGTATGAAAGCTTAAAAAGAAACTAAGTGGGTGTGCATCCAACTTGCTTGCTCATGAAGACCTAGGGCAATTTGAGGAAGCCCATCATTGGAATATACAAGTCAAGTTCTATAATGAAAAATTCCCGCTAGTATATGAAAGTGACAACATAGGACACTCTCTATAATGAAGATCATGGTGCTACTTTGAACCACAAGTGTGGTAAAAGGATAGTAGCATTGCCCCTTCTCTCTTTTCTCTCATTTTTTTCTTTTCTCTTTTTTTGTGGTCTTCTTTGGCCTCTTTTTTATTTGGGCTTCTTTGGCCTCTTTTATTTTTTTAAAGTCCGGAGACTCATCCCAACTTGTAAGGGAATCATAGATTCCACCATCCTTTCCTGACATGGGGCAATGCTCTAATAATGATGATCATCACACTTTTATTTACTTACAACTCAAGAATTACAACTCGATTCTAGAACAAAATATGATTCTATATGAATGCCTTCGGCGGTGTACCAGGATGTGCAATGATCTAGCGTAGTAATGACATCAAAAAACGGACAAGCCATGAAAACATCATGCTAGCTATCTTACGATCATGCAAAGCAATATGACAGTGATGGAGCGTGTCATAACGGAATGGTGGAAGTTGCATGGCAATATATCTCGGAATGGCTATAGAAATGCCAATAATAGGTAGGTATGGTGGCTGTTTTGAGGAAGATATATGGTAGGTTTAATGCACCAGCGGAAGTTGCGACATACTAGAGAGGCTAGCAATGGTGGAAGGGTGAGAGTGCGTATAATCCATGGACTCAACATTATTCATAAAGAACTCACATACTTATTGCAAAAGTTTATTAGTTATCAAAACAAAGTACTACACGCATGCTCCTATGGGGATATATTGGTAGGAAAAGACCACTGCTCGTCCTCGACCGCCACTCATAAGGAAGACAATCAATAAATAGTCTATTAGTTATCAAAACAAAGTACTACACGCATGCTCCTATGGGGATATATTGGTAGGAAAAGACCACTGCTCGTCCTCGACCGCCACTCATAAGGAATACAATCAATAAATAAATCATGCTCCAACTTCATCACATAACGGTTCACCATACGTGCGTGCTACGGGAATCACAAACTTTAACAGAAGTATTTCTATCAATCCACAATTACTCACTAGCATGACTCTAATATCACCAGCTTTATATCTCAAAACAATCATAAGGAATCAAACTTCTCATAGTATTCAATGCTCTTTATATGAAAGTTTTTATTATATCCCTCTTGGAGGCCCATCATATTAAGACTAAATTCATAAACTAAGAAAATTACCATGCTGTTTAGAACTCTCAAAATAATATAAGTGAATCATGACAGTTCAACAATTTCTATAAAACAAAGCCACCACCGTGGTCTAAAAAGATATAAGTGAAGTACTAGAGCAAATTGCCTAGCTCAAAAGATATAAGTGAAGCACATAAAGTATTCTAATAAATTCATGATTCATGTGTGTCTCTCTCAAAGTGTGTATAGCAAGGATGATTGTGGCAAACTAAAAGTAAAGACGCATATCATACAAGACTCTCCAAGCAAAACACATATCATGTGGTGAATAAAAATATAGCCTCAAGTAAATTTACCGATGGATTGAAGACGAAAGAGGGGATGCCATCCGGGGCATCTCCAAGATTAGATGCTTGGTTTTCCTTGAATATTACCTTGGGTGCCTTGGGAATCCCCAATCTTAGGCTCTTGCCACTCCTTATTCCATAGTCCATCAAATCTTTACCCGAAACTTGAAAACTTCACAACACAAAACTCAACTGATAACTCATGAGATCTGTTAGTATAAGAAAATAAATCACCACTTTTTGGTGTTGTTGTGAACTCATTCTTTATTTATATTGGTGTAATATCTAATGTATTCCAACTTCTCCATGGTTCATACCCCCGATACTACCCATAGAATCATCAAAATAAGCAAACAACACATAGAAAATAGAATCTGTCAAAAACACAATAGTCTGTAGTATTCCGTAAGCTTTGTATACTTCTTTAACTCCAAAAATTCGGACAAATTAGGACAAGATAGGCAATTCATATATCAAACTTGTGTAAAAAATTCAAGAATTTACCACGTTCCAACATCTCAGATCAATTCGGTTTCTGGGCACTAAAGTTTCTGTTTTTCACAAAGATCAAATCAACTATCACCGTAAGCCATCCCAAAGGTCTTACTTGGCTTGAACACTAATTAAGACACCAAAACACAATTACTATAGAGTAATAATGTGTATACTCATAAAAACAAAAAATAAAAATATTGGGTTGTCTCCCAACAAGCGCTTTTCTTTAAAGCCTTTTAGCTAGGCATTTTTGACCAAAAACAGTAGGAAAGGCTCCTACTGTGTAAATATATTAATAATCAAAGAACACTGTACAGGGTGAATATTTACATGATGGAATGGGGAGGCTTGACCACTTTGGGTCAATGCCAAAGGAGCAAATACAAAGTAAGAGGGTCTAGTATAAGGAGTTTACAATATTCAACATAAGAGGCCTATGTGCCTCTTTGACCCTATGCTGCATGAGTTCAAAATCCTTTTTGAATCTTTCAAGCCAGGACCGAAACGAGGGGTCTATCAATCTGAAATGTTTATTGTTTTTCTCCTTCCAAATGCTC
>NC_041387.1:284735519-284872756 GCF_002162155.2 Triticum dicoccoides | reverse complement strand
GTTTTTTAATCCTCGATAGCTTGCACCCGACCAGAGAATGGTTCCCAATTAATATCTAGAGCTCGCCAGCATTGCCTACTGAATGAGCAAGTGAAGATCATGTGTTCGACCGTTTCTTCAATGTTGAGTCCACACAGGAGGCAGTTGTGGTCATCACCTATGTTGTAGTGGCGTCTTTTGAGCATATTCCGGGTGTTCAGCCTATCATTGAGTAATAGCCATGCAAAAACCTTCAGCTTCATTGTGCACTTGGATTTCCATAGCCACATGAACACTTGATGATATTGAACATTCCTGAAGAAGCGGTGATAATCTGTGAATTTGAAGATGGTTTTGCCCCAAACGTAATGCCAAACATCCGACGAGGCAGCCATGGGTTGGAAGGATGACGTGGTCGTCTGCATGTGCCTTATCTCGTCGAGCGCTTGGGGAGAGAGCGGTAGGTGAAAGGCCGCTCAGCGAGACATGATCCCCAAGAAATCTCTGATGGAGATATCTTCGTTGGTTGCATGCGAGAAAGCCCGGGGGTGTGACTCCTGAAGCAGTTGATCATCCCATAGATCTTTCCAAAAGAGGGTTGTGGTGCCACAGACAATGTTGATGTGAGAGATCCCTCAAAAAGTAGGCGTGAGCTTTGAGCACGTCACGCCACCAGAAGGATCCGACTGGATCCATAGCCTGCGGGATTTTTTGGTTATAGTACGTGTCCCAAGTGAGTTGCACCCAGGGGATGTCCAACTTGTTATAAAATTTGTGCAAGAACTTCATGAGGAGGGCTTCATTCTGGATCTTGAGGTTTATCACTCCAAGCCGCCCCTTGTTTTTGGGCTTACATTCCATGTCCCAGGAAGCAAGAGAGTTGCATTTCTCTCCCTGGTCTGTCTTCTTGACCCAGAGGCATCTCCTTCTGATTTTATCATGCATTTCAATGAGTTTTGGCGGGAAATTTAGTGTATATGTTGCATAAATGAGAAAAGATGTGACTATAGTGTTGAGCAATGTAAGTTTCCCAGCATAAGACATAAGCGAGAGCATTGATGATAGGTTCCGTTCAATATTGCTGACAAGCAGCATGAAATCTTGAACCGTGGTTCGGGAAGTGCCGAGGGGCAGGCCAAGGTAGGTGAAGGGCATAGAACCAATTGAGCATCCAAAAATCGCTGCAATATTGGTGGCCAATTCAGAATCCAAGTTGATGGGGATGAGTGTGGACTTGTGGAAGTTGATCTTCAAGCCAACGGATTGAGCATAGTCAGACAGTATGTTCTTGATGATCACAACTTGTCTAGGGCAGGCAGACATGAGTAGGATCATGTCATTGGCGTATTGTACGATAGGATAGTCCATATTCCCATTGGAGGGGAAGGGCAAGTTTATTAGACCTCTCCTAAAGGCATCATTAATTGCTGATTGTAGGAGATCTGCAGCTAGGACGAAGATGAGAGGGAAGAGTGGGTCACCCTGACGGACACCATGGTGACAGTGAAATTGTCGGCCCGGCACTCCATTGAGATAAATAGAGGATCGTCCAGCGGAAAAATCGTTCTTATCCATGACAACCATTTTTCATTGAACCCCATATGTTTCATGATGTCGATCATCACTTCATGCTCGATTGTGTCAAAGGCTTTTGCAAAGTCTAACTTTAGGAGAATTATCTGTCGCTTGGAATCTTGGCTCTGATGAATATATCGGAATGTGCAAGCCAGGCAGTCTTGGATTGAACGCCCTCTGATGAAGCCATATTGGTTCCGATGTAAAATGCGCAGGATAACTTTTTGTAATCGGTTGGCCAGGAGCTTTTGTGATGAGTTTAAGGCAGCAGTTGAGCAGAGTGATTGGACGATAATCATTGACTGTGGTGGGAGATCCACTCTTGGGAATCAGATTGATTAGGCCATCATTTATGCTTTGTAGATTAAGATCACCTGCATGGAATTGAGCACAAAGTGTATAGAAGTCCTCTTTAATGATTTGCCAACAAGCCTTGAGAAACAACCCACTAAAACCATCTGGGCCTGGTGCACGATCGGCAGACATTTCTTTGACTACCAGGTCAATCTCTACCTTGGTGAATGGAACCGTGAGGTGGTCCAAGTTCTCAGTCGGCCGAATTAGGGAAGGAAGATCGAACCGCATCTGTGTTGGGTTGGAAGTGCCAAATCTATTAGTGTATGCATGAAACAGGATGGCTTCTTTGCCCGTATGATCCTCCACCATCAGTCCCTCTGGAGTTTGAAGGATAGCAACATTGTTTTTCCTGTAACGTTCTGTTGCAACTGCTTGGAAGAATTTAGTGTTCTCGTCTCCGAACTTAACCCAACGAATGGTGCATCTCTTCTTCCAATACTGCTTCTGATAGTCCAATAATCTCAGGAGGTGTTTTTGATGATCTTACGAAAGTTGCATTCGCGAATAATGAGAGGTCTTAGGTTTTCGAGATCATCCAACTCAGTGAGGGTTTTGTTTGCATTCTCAATTTCCACCGAGAGCCTAGAGATATTCTTGCTCCATGCTTTTAATTCTTGACGTAGTAACTTGATTTTTCGGCAAAGAATCGTGGCTGCATTAGTTGAGTTGATAGGCCGATCCCAAACTTTTTTGACCACATCCATAAAGCCAGGGTGAAGCAACCAATAGGATTCAAATCTGAATAGTTTGGCATGTGGAATCTTTGTTTAGATGCTTACCACACAAGGAGTATGATCCGAAACTGGCTTGCATAGAGGTTTAACTAGCGTGTTGGGGTACACATGAGTCTAGTGGAGCGAGGTGAAAAACCAGTCGAGTTGCTCTAGTAAAGGATCCTGTTGCATATTGCTCCATGTATACAGACGGCCCTTGAGTGGTAGTTCAATTAAGTTATGCTTACAGATAATGTCATTAAATGTGAACATGTCATTAGGATCACCTCCTGGTTTATTGCGGTTCTCAGGGCCACAGATGTAATGAAAGTCGCCAAGGAACATGCAGTCTTCATTTGTTTGAATATCCATGTCATACATCCACTGGGTGAAATCATCATGAGCCGGACCCGTTCAAGATCATAAGAAGCATTATCACCCCAATCATGATCATTGCAATAAGTAGCGGACATAGCAAAACTAGCATCCCCAAGCTTGGGGTTTTGCATATTATTAGCACAATTGACATTAATATAATTTATAATAACATCATTGCAATCATGCTTTTGATTCAAGGAACTATCAAGTATGGGTGCAATAGCAATAATCTCATGTTTAACATAAGGAACTACATCAAATTCATCTCCATAAATATTGGCATCATAGCCATAAGAATAGCAAGCATCATGTTCAACATGGGATATTTCAATCAAATCAACGAAATCATAATGACCTATAGATTCATGCATATCATTATTTTCTTCCAAAGCAACGATCATTCTCTCAATAAATTCCTTAACATAGGCATTATGAGCATAGTTTTCATACATATATTTAAGTATGTCAAAATTTTCAGATTTGTAGAGAGTAATATCATACTTTTCAATCAAAGAAGCAACTTCATAAGCACCCTTAAAAGCAACAAATTCTTTAGTTTATTTGATATCATAGTAGCTATAAACAACCTTTTCATAAGATGATAAGATTTCATTATCATTAAACTCACATAGGTAGGGAAGGTGTTTTTTAGGGTTCTTGGAGCAACAAGTAAAATCACAAAGTTCACAAAGGTTCCGAGCATAACAAACCAAACAATTTATTTGATTCCGTAAGAGTCTCCCTTTTTCAGACAAATGGTGACGCACAATATGAGCATGCTCATCTAAAGATTTTCCCTCAACTAAACTAGTTGGAGTTTCAGCACGAGCACATATGGATCGAAGATGATCCAAGTAGAAATCTTTAAGTGGACCCATAAACCTTTTTGTTTTTTGATTTTTAATACATACACAATTATACCAAGCGAATGAGCAAACAAACCAAGTAAGACATAGAGGCACACGAAAAGACGAACGAAAGAAGAGCGAATAAAAAGGCAAATCTTTTTGTGTTTTTCTGAAACCGTTTTAGAAGTGGAGGAGAGGAAAACAAGAGGCAAATGGAAAATAATGTAATGCACGAGATGAGAGTTTATGGTGGGTACTTGGTAGGCTTGATGTAGAACCTCCCCGACAACGGTGCCAGAAATTCTTCCTGCTACTTCTTGAGCTTGCGTTGGTTTTTCCCTTAAGGAGGAAAGGGAGATGCAACAAAGTAGAGATAAGTATTTCCCTCAGTTTGAGAACCAAGATATCAATCCAGTATGAGGTACAAGCAAGTCTCCAATCTATGCACCTGAAAAACAATCAAACACTTATACCCAACGCGATAAAGGGGTTGTCAAAACCTTCACGGTCACTTGCCAAGATGAGATCTGATAGAGATAGATATAAAATATAACTAAAACATAAAACAAAGTAAAAACAAATAAATTGCAGCAAGGCATTTTTGGGTTTTTTGGTTTATGGATCTGAAAATATATGATGGAAAATAGACTCGGGGGCCATAGGTTCCACTAGAGGCTTCTCTCTTGAAAGAAAATAATATGGTGGGTGAACAAATTTATCGAGCAATTGATAGAAAAGCGCAAAATTATGATGATATCCAAGGCAATGATTATGAATATAGGCATCACGTCCGTGTCAAGTAGACCGACTCCTGCCTGCATCTTCTACTATTAACCCACACATCAAGCCAGCATTCATCTAGAGTATTAAGTTCATAAGAATGGAGTAACGCCTTATGGAAGATGACATGATGTAGAGAGATAAACTCAAGCAATATGATGAAAACCCCATCGTTTTACCCTTGATGGCAACAATACAATACGTGGCTCGCTACCCCTACTTTGTCACTTCGTGAGGACACCGCAAGATTGAACCCAAAACTAAGCACCTCTCCCATTGCAAGAAGAACCAATCTAGTTGGCCAAACCAAACTGATAATTCAAAGAGAAATACAAAGATATCAAATCATGCATATAAGAATTCAGAGAAGACTCAAATAATATTCATAGATAATCTGATCATAAATCCACAATTCATCGGATCTTGACAAACACACCACAAAAGAATATTGCATTGGATAGATCTCCAAGAACATCAAGGAGAACATTGTATTGCAGATCAAAGAGAGAGAAGAAGCCATCTAGCTACTAGCTATGGACCCGTAGGTCTGTGGTAAACTACTCACGCTTCATCGGAAGGGCAATAGAGTTGTTGTAGAAGGCCTCCATGATCGAATCCCCCTCCGTCAAGGTGCCGGAAAAGGCCCCAAGATGGGATCTCATGGGTACAGAAGGTTGCTGCGGCAAAGAAGTATTTTGGTGGACACTTCTGGTAATTTCGGAATATTTGGGAATTTATAGGCCAAGAATTAGGGTCAGAGGAGCTTCGAGGGGCCCACAAGCCCTCAAGGTGCGCCCCCTAGGGCACACCCCTGAGGCTTGTGGACGCCTCGGGAATCCCCCGACTTCATCTCCAAGTCCTACGTGTGTCTTCTGGTCCAAGAAAAATCATCGCGAAACTTTTATTCCGTTTGGACTCCGTTTGATATTCTTTTCTGTAAAACTGAGAAACAAGAAAAAAAACAAAAAATGGCACTGGGCTCTAGGTTAATAAGTTTGTCCCAAAAATAATATAAAATAGCATATTAATGCATATAAAGCATCCAAACAGATAATATAATAGCATGGAACAATAAAAAATTATAGATATGCTGGAGACGTATCAATGAGCGACTTCGGGACAGCTTCCCGACACTTTTTGCGATCGCTGAGAACCAGAATGCCAAAGTGGCCGATAGTTGGTGGGAGGGGCGATGGTCACCATGTTTCCAGCGACCCTTAGGGGACGCAGAAACCACCGAGTGGGAAGACTTGCACACCACCTTAGTCCTCATAAGGATGATGTCGTTTGGTGATTAGGGCCGTCCGGACAATTCTCCACATGATCCTTGTATAAGGAGATCTTCAAGTCCATGACTCCATGCGACTTGTCCAGGCTGTGGGGAGCATGACTGCCGTCCAAAATCAAGATCTTCTTATGGCAAGTCACCCGCAATAGAATCGCAAGTGGGGACCAGGTGCAAAAACGACATGGCCCGGGCGATGGCAAATGCATCTGGTGTGGGGAGAGTGAATACCGGGATCATATTTTATTTCGATGCATTATGGCTCGATTTATGTGGAGTGACGTACGTTCAACAACATGTTCTGCGTGGAACCCAAGTGGGTTTTCAGATTTTTACCGGCTTGTAGCAGCCATTACCTAGAGGGATAAGAGGATTACATGGCTAGGTTTTGGGGCGCTTGCGTGGTCTCTTTGGACTACCAGAAACAAACATTGATAGAGGGAGTACTTATCAGGCATCCAACTGAGATGCTATATAAAATGGTGTCTTTCTTGCAGCTGTGGAAGCTTCTGGCAAAGCAACGGGACAAAGGACTCGTGGATGAGCTCATCACAAGGGTGCGGTCAATATGTACTAAGCTACGCCGATCGACATAGGGACACCACCGACATACCTCTGCATTTCGCCCTCAGCTACCTCAAGAGCAATCACTGTTTTACCCGCCTTTACTAGCGCTGCGCCACAATGTATTCGCCTCTGGGCTTGTATCCTCTGTATGCTTGTACTTTTTTGCTATGTCTTTTATACCTTGGACCTGGTCATTTGGCGGACTTGTTGGATTAGTAAGGGTCTCAGCTTAAGGACGGGCAAGTGCGTCTTTTCTAATTTTTTGAGAAGGGTGGGACCCAACTGTAGCATCTGGAAAAGAAGTGGAAAATATATTGCTTTTAGTATTTTGGCACCGAGAGAAGTTGGTTCTTGCAAAATCCTCCACAGGAGGGCTAAATTAAATAATTAAAAATCCCTAAAACTCAGGCCATCCAAAAATTTCGGTCTCGTCATCACATCCCACGAGACCCATGCAACACCCCTCTTCCCTCCATTTTTCCCCAGAGAATTCATGTTCTCACATAATCCAGGTGGGGGCTTGAAGCATCCCATGGAGTAAACTAGGAAGGCTTGCACCACTGACTGGATTAACACTTCTTTACCACCAACTACTTTTTTTTGAGAAGGAGGATCACCCCCGGTCTTTGCATCCGACAGATGCATGCGGCCATATTATTAAAAGGTTCCAATGAAATACATAGTCTACAATCCAGTAAAGCTCGCAAATGGAGCAAAATAAAACAAAATATTGGAAAGAAAATAAAGCCACAACCGGCATAAAACAGGATGAGATGACTAAACACCTATCCTATTAATGGGTCGCCATCCAAACCGGTTGAAGATATACCCCGCGCTACTATCTCCCAATGGCTGCACCCAATAGCCCAATGCTCCTTGGAGTCTGTAGGAGTGAGTAAGGACCACGTATGGATCCATGCCGTAGCTCTGAAGATGACTTGCAAGAAATTCAAAATATTTTGTCTGTTAAAGATCATATCCTTCTTACAGTTCCATATAGCCCACAATAAAGCACATATTCCTATCCGAATGTGTGCCGCAATAACTAAGCCTACTCCAGTTAACCATGTCACAAATAACGTGCCAATGTTCTCTGGAGGGTAATATTGAAGGTAATATGAATGGTGCGCCAAAGTAGCTTCGCGAGAGGGCAATCAATGAAAAGGTGTTGTATTGTTTCATCTTGGTCACAAAAGCAACAACGTGTACTACGTACCCATCGTCGCCTAAGCAAATTATCTTTGGTAAGGATCACTTGCTTCTGGACAAACCACATGGATATTTTAATTCGCAAGGGAACCTTAATCTTCCAAATATGAATCAATCTTGGGATTGAGCCAGAATTGATTAGATCCAAGTACAAAGATTTGACCATAAACACCCTGCTTCCAATTTAACTTCCACTAGAAGGAATCAGGCTGGTCAGAGAGTTGAACATCCATCAATCTCCGCACAAGGTGAAGCCAAGAATTCTAACCTCCTGAACTAAGGACCTCCTGGACTGGATATTTAATGGGACCGCTTGTAATACTAAAGCCACGCAATCGTCCTTACGTTGCACAATATTATAGAAGGTGGGATATTGTAAGGCTAGCGGCGTCTCCCCTAACCACGTGTCCTCCCAAAATCCTGTTGTGGTACCATGTAACACCTTGGGTGTCATGCTACAGTAAACTCCTATTAATGGTGTCATGCCATCACAATTATTTTTGCTAATCATCATCATCTTATTTCTTCAAACATTAAAATAAAAATGTTGGTAATGTCCCATAAAATCCCTAAGTATTTTTCATGATGAAACCAATCTTATCTGAATTCCCAAAATGCCTTGGGAATTAATTTAGTGGTTCAACAACAACTAAGTTGATTTTTCAATTTTTAAGAAAATCTTTAGACCTTTCCAAATGCCCCCAAAGTTTTTGTACAGACCAAGAATAGTACCTAGTATTATTTGGCCAAATTTCATATTTAAGTAAAGTCATTTGATCACTTAAATAAATCCCTAACAGAGTCTGAAATGAAATGGAAATAGAAAAAGAAACTTGGAAAAGTGCATTGTGCAATTGGCCCAACAAGTGCACAGGCTGGCCCGACCCACCTAAGCCGGCCTTCTTCTTCTTCCTCCTGCTACAGGGATGGCCGAGCACGCCATGGCCGCACACGTCGCCGGATGGCCACGCGCAGAGCATTCGTCGTCTCCCGGCCGTGGCCAACGCCTACTTGACCTCGTCGACCCCCCCGGCGAACCCTAGCCCCCACTCACCCTCTCATTCGCACGCCCTCCTCTCTCCCCTCCGCAACAGAGTCACCGCCGCCATGGCTTTCATCGTCTTCGCGCACACCGAGCTCCCCGCGCCCTAGGAACTTGCTCGTCCGCTTCCCCGTCGTCGACCACGTCGTCTGTAAGGCCCAGCTCAAGCAAGGACGCCGCCAAGCCCCGGGATCGGCCGCCTTCCTCAACCTCTGCCGCCGGTCGTTGCCGTCGATCCGCGCCTCCTCATCCTTCCCGGCCCCGTACGAGCTCGCCATTAGCCCTCTCCCGGTGAGCAGCCTCGATTCCCACTGTTTCCCCCTTGATTTTGCAGTTACTGCCGCTCCACCGCCGAGACCGAAGCTCCTGCTTCCGCGCCCCTGGACGGCCCCACTCGCGCCTGCCTCCGCCAGTTCGCGCGCGCCGCGCCCGTCACTCGCGCCGGCCACGTGCCTCGTGCGTTTCCCCGTACCACACTGGCCCGCGCGCTGGTCTGCCTCGGCGCACCTCGTGGCGTCCCGCTACCTGCCGCCGCCCATCCGTTGTCGCTGCTGCTCCCTGGGTTGCCGCTGCCGCTCGCCCGCATGCCCCGCGCTCGTGTGCTGCTCATCTTCTAGCTGCGCTGCTATGTGCCTCCGCTGCTCTGTGTTGCTGCTGCTGTGTGATGGTACTGCATGCTTGCTACTGCTCTCTGCTGAAGCCTCCCACTGCTGCCGCTGCTGCTACATGTTGCTGCTGCTGCCCTCTAATGCTACTGGTTGCCGCCGGCTGCTTTCTACTTGCCCTGTTGCCGCCGCCGCCGCTGATCAATTGACTGCTGCTGCTTTTTGCTTGCTGCTCCGTATGAGCCCTGGCCACTCACGCATCTCTTGGCCACTCCCGTATGCCTCTTGTGCCATGGCCACCATGTGCGTACACGTGTGTGAGGCACGACTATGCCTCGGCATGTGTGGCTGGCCTGCTTAATTGTCTTAGGATTTAATTAGTCCGGGCATAATTTTAGTGTTAGTTAGCCCACTGTATCAATGACAACTGGGCCCCAACCACTAACAAAATGTTTAACCCTCTGTTTTAAATAAACGTCTCAATGACAAGTGGGCCCCCGGGGCCTTGTTGACCAGTCAATGGGCCACTGTTGACTGCTGCATCAGCAGTCAACTTGGCCCCAATGGTCAGCCTCTGGTGCACTGCTGGGTGCACTGCACCGGGTGCATCTAGCATTTTAGTTAGATTTTCGAATTAAAGATAATTCCAGAAATGTTTAAAGCTTTGAAAATTAAGACAAAATAAACCGTAACTCCGATGAAAATGTTTTCTACATGAAAGTTGCTCAAAACGACGGGACGAATTCGAATACGCGGTACGTTTACCTGTCAGATGCCTCTAAATATCTGAACATGGAATATTCCCCCTCCGGTCATCTGTCTGACACAGGTCCGGAACCGGGAATACCTTCCCGGTTGAATTCCCCCTTCACCTGTATCGTGCAGCGCTACGCTAGAACACTCCTAGCGTTGCGTATTGCCATGTTATGCCTTGTGATGCCTTGTTTGCTCTGTATTTACTGTCTCTTCCCCCTCTTCTCTCTAGTAGACCCCGAGACTGATGCTGCCCCTGTGTTCGACTACGTCGATGACGACCCTTCTTCCCTTTCAGGGGAGCTTCCAGACAAGCCCCCCCTTTGATCATCCCGATTTTGCCCATTCCATTCTTTCATGCTTGCATTAGATTTTGCTACTATAATTGATTGCTCCTATTCTGATGCATAGCCTGCTTTTGTAACCTGCTTATTGTTACGTACCTGCTTATCCTAAACTGCTTAGTATAGGTTGGTTAGTGATCCATCAGTGACCCCCACCTGGTCCTTGTTGCCCCTGCTTCATCATCGACGACTCGATCAATGTGATCGACGACCAGAGCCCGACACCTCACATCACATCTCGCCCCTTTTGTTGCTCGACTCTGCAGAGTTACCATCAAGTGCCAAGGGTGGAACCTCATACATCACTCCTGATGAGATCTCTGTAGTGTAGCTATCCGGTCGTGGTCATCGAGGGTGATTTCCTCCTTAACCACTTCCGATACGGCTCTGTCGTGCAACCCTTCAAGTGTGAACCTTGAGGGTGGATCCTCTTATGTTCACCTTGATGATTACATCGAGTGGAATTCACCCGGGGTGATTCCTCGGGTTTCCCCCTTGATGTTTGGACACACGAATACTTGGACTTTACAACTGTTACTTGGAAAGTCGGGTTGACCCTCAGGGGTACCCGCGAGTGATGTGGAGACGGGTTGACCTGGAGGGTGCCTGCGAGATAATTACGAGGCGTGGTCGGGCATTCCTAGCCCTTGCCGCAAGTCCTCGAGACGGGGCAACGGGGTCACATCTTTGGTGAGTCTCTCTTGTTACCGCGCGTTCCTAATCCACTACGATTTGGATATTTGATCCGAGGGGCCTCTGGCCTGATAGCACTAACCATCACATGGGCATAGTGTGGGCATTCTGCGTCATATGCATCAGCCGAAGCTTAATAGACGTCAGCGACTGAGCGGCGTGCGCCGGGTTGGACTGGTAAGCACCTGCCTTTTTTAAGGAGGTAGCTAGGTCTGCTCACCGGCCGCCCTCGCAACGTGCAGGAGTTCCCGGGGCGATGGCCCAAGACCCCTGGGGGCATAGGTTTAGTCCGGCGTGCTGACCTCTCTATTAAGCCTAGATCCGGTTGCGGCATATTGTTTGGCCGAGGCCGGGCATGACCCAGGAAAGTGTGTCCGGCCGGAGTTAATTGAGCATGGTGGGTAAGTTGGTGCACCCCTGCAGGGAAGAAAACATCCACCGATAGCATGTGCTATGGTAATGGACACTTGGAGTTGTATCCCGATCGATACAACTAGAACTGTGTACTTGAGGTGATAACTGGATGGTATGGCTCTGGGATACTTTCTCGCAGGGAGTCGAGAAAGGATCTCTGGTCGAGGTTGATAACACTACTACTTTACTTTATGTTATTCTGTACTCTTCTGAATGCTGCAAGATGCTTGAAGATGCTAGTCTTCGATAGGCTAGGCTTTCCCCTTCTCTTCTGGCATTCTGCAGTCCAGTCCATAGATACAACCCATTTCATTGATACTGATGCATATATAGTGTAGATCCTTGCTTGCGAGTACTTTGGATGACTACTCACGGTTGCTTTGCTCCCCCTTTTCCCCCTTTCTTCTTCTTTCCGGTTGATGCAACCAGATGTCGGAGCCCAGGAGCCAGATGCCATCGTCGATGCCTACTACTACGTGGAGACCGCCGATGACCAGGAGTAGTTAGGAGGCTCCCAGGCAGGAGGCCTTGCCTTTTCGATCAATGTTGCTTTTGTGGTAGCCTTCTTAAGGCAAACTTGTCTAACTTATGTCTGTACTCAGATATTATTGCTTCTACCGACTCTTGTGTTTTCGAGCTGATATATTCGAGCCCTCGAGGCCCCTGGCTTGTAATATAAAGCTTGTATTATTTTAATTTGTGTCTAGAGTTGTGTTGTGATATCTTCCCGTGAGTCCTTGATCTTGATCGTACACATTTGCGTGTATGATTAGTGTATGATTGAATCGAGGGCGTCACAAGTTGGTATCAGAGCCGACTGCCTGTAGGATCCCCCTTTCCAAATCCTTGGCCGAAGTTGAGTCTAGTCATTAAAAAACTTTTACTAACATGGCTGTGCGGCTTACAGGCCCACATCGCCATTGGGTGGTGTTAGGATCTTTTCCTCCTCGATCTTTACTCCGGGACTCTGATCTCTTTTCTATTCGGGTTAAATGATTTTGCTAAAATCTAACTTTAGGTTCTCAAAAATACTTTCTCCCGGAGAGCCCCTTCAGTCCAGATGATCGCTTGCTGCATCAGAAAATTTCGAAGATACTCTCCGATGTTTCCCCGAAACCCTTGTGCCCTTCGCTGTTGCAATTACATACCACCGATAAATCTTTATGTGTAACTACATGCTCTTGCCGTTCATACAATCATTCCCTGATGATCTTATTATTACAAGATGCCCCGAAATACTCTCTATTGCCCCGAGAATCCTTTGAGCTTACTGCCTTGCAGTTCTTTACCACGTGAATACTCCTACGGATAATTCCTCGCACTTCCCGAGTATCTGCTCATCCCCAATTGTTCTTGTGTTTCACAAATTTCTTCGAAATACTATTCGATCTTCTGAAATCCTTCTTAGCCTATTGCTCTTGAAATTCTTGCCTGCTTGCATTATGGTTAATTCCATATGTCTAGCAATATCCCTTAAAACCCTTTGTGATTCCCATTTTGATCCTATTGATTCAACAGGTGTGCGCATGCACACAACCATCAGTTGATCCTTATAAATTATCTTTCCGGCTCAGGCGTCACTTTGAACCTGAGCTGGTCCTCGATCAATCAAATTGGCGGTTGATTGTGCCCATAAGTCTTTTCAACTTATCCATACTTGATCAGAGCGTTTTCTTTGATCCCTTGATTTGAAAATCATAATTCTTTTGTAATTGAGCTTTGAATTAGTCAGTTGTTTCTATATCCGATCTCCTTGCATTCTTTCTTCTTCTGGTTGGGTACCGATGCTCACATCTGATCCCTTGTGGACCACCAGATCCTTTGTTGGATTTCTATCTGATAGTGCCCCTCATATTTAATCACCTTGCGAGTTCTTCCCTGATACATAATGCCTTTGGTAAATAATATCCTCTCTTTTTGTGAACCATGCTCTACTTTCGAGCTGGTGTTAATTAGTCTTGAAGTTTGTGGTATATGTTCCTAAGATGCCCCTATGGGTTGAACCTAAGCCTTCCCTAATCCGTGTGAACCCGAGAGTTTTCACGAGTCATACTCTTCTAGTGTTTTGCCAGATAAAATTTTCAACACTACCACTTCATCGAAAGCGAGGAGTGAATAGAAGGTTATGCATTGAAGAAGTGGGAGTCGACCTTGAACTTTGTGTTCATGCCCATGGACCCGATGTGGAACTTATCTTGGAAGCTTCTTGTAATAAAAATAATCCCCTTCTTGTAAGTTCATCTGGTATCTGTGTTTGATCCTTAGCAACTGTTGTTCCGACCATGATTGTTCTCCTTTGATTCCATTTCTCAGACAATGTTCTTGTAAGTTCCATGATTGTTCCGACCATGTAATAAAAATAATCCCCTCCTTGTAAGTTCAACTTGTCTTCTGCAGATCCATATGATGAGGACATCAGTACAATTGTTACACCCACAGCCCCTGCTGCTATACATACTGGACCAATTACTAGAGCTCGTGCACGCCAACTAAATTACCAGGTACTTTCGTTTCTTGGTAATGATTCTAATGTTCATGAGAATATGATGCTGCCTAAATTGGATACATTTGTTTTGCTTACAAATGAAGGGCCTAGCTTGGAGAAGGATGAACATTGGAGCAAGAACAAGCATGGAGATGATGGCATGCGCAAGGGGAACAAGAACGGAGTTACAAGTGATGATTTCAGGACTTTGAAGCCACCATAATGGGTGCATGAAGCCTTGGACGAAATATACAAGATGCCACTTCATAAATTTCGTCCCGAGGCTATTTTAGGTGTTGCGTCACCTTATTATTGGGCCAGGCCCATGTAAATTCGAAATACATAAGTATAGGCTATTTTTAGAGTCCGTATGTGTGGGGAAACAAGAGATAGGGTTGATTTCGGACCCCTCCACCAAGGGCCACGAAATTCCCCCCTCTTCCTCCATATATACAGCCCTTAGGGCATCGTTTAGACTTTGGGTTTTGTTTAGATTAAAAGTTTGCCATAGCTGCAACTTCGCGTACTTCGTTTGTGTTCAACGACCAGACAAAGGCGTCACAGAACCCCAACTTGATCAATAAAGCTTTCATCTTATATTCGCAATATCCAGATTGCAATCTTAGTTTCTTGCTTGTTCTTCGTTTGCTCGCAGGAAAGAGACCCTCGTGGTCAGGTTGACCGTGCTCCGGCGTGGTCAATAACCTCTCGGAGTTGGTTTAGCGATTGCTAAGGCGCGACGTCCTCGCACGTTCGTAGTCGGATCGTCAAAGTCGACTTCCACCAAAGCGATACCTATCCTCTCATCGAAAGACGGGACACCTTTGCCTCTATCAGTTTTGCTTACAAATGAAGGGCCTAGCTTGGAGAAGGATGAACATTGGAGCAAGAACAAGCATGGAGATGATGGCATGCGCAATGGGAACAAGAACGGAGTTACAAATGATGATTTCAGGACTTTGAAGCCACCATAATGGGTGCATGAAGCCTTGGACGAAATATACAAGATGCCACTTCATAAATTTTGTCCCGAGGCTATTTTAGGTGCCGCGTCACCTTATTATTGGGCCAGGCCCATGTAATTTCGAAATACATAAGTATAGGCTATTTTTAGAGTCCGTATGTGTGGGGAAACAAGAGATAGGGTTGATTTCGGACCCCTCCACCAAGGGCCACGAAATTCCCCCCTCTTCCTCCATATATACAGCCCTTAGGGCATCGTTTAGACTTTGGGTTTTGTTTAGATTAAAAGTTCGCCATAGCTGCAACTTCGCGTACTTCGTTTGTGTTCAACGACCAGACAAAGGCGTCACAGAACCCCACCTTGATCAATAAAGCTTTCATCTTATATTCGCAATATCCAGATTGCAATCTTAGTTTCTTGCTTGTTCTTCGTTTGCTCGCAGGAAACAGACCCTCGTGGTCAGGTTGATCGTGCTCCGGCGTGGTCAATAACCTCTCGGAGTTGGTTTAGCGATTGCTAAGGCGCGACGTCCTCGCACGTCCGTAGTCGGATCGTCAAAGTCGACTTCCACCAAAGCGAAATCCACCATCTCATCGAAAGACGGGACACCTTTGCCTCTATCAAGTGGTATCAGATTTCCAGGTTGCTCGGTGAGATTTTACAGTTTTTCGTAGTTTAGATCGAGTCTGTTCTTCATACCTACAGTCCACGAAAAAGCCACAAAAAAAATTAGGGTTAGTTCATCATATCCGTACCAATCTGAGCCTTTGCATAATCTTTTTAGGGTTTTGCTTTGTTGAATTTGCGGTTGCATCGTCGTTTCTAGTTGCTGGTCTTAGAGTCTAGTCTTTTAGAGTTTCGAGTTCTGGTCATAAGTTGTCACGCCGCCGCCACACCATCATCATCACCCCTGCCATCTACCACCACCGCTTATCCGCCACCGCTTCGAATCCGTATCCATATACCACCACAGCTGTCATATACCACCACCGCTGCCATCTACCACCATATATCCACCACCAATCCGAGTTCTTGTCATATTAGGTTTGTTTTCGAGATCCATCTAGATTCCGATTCGTGTTTCCTTGCCGGAGTAGGTTTCGGAAAAAAAAAGAGTCAGGTAGCCACGCTCCGTTTAGGCCCAAAATTTTTCGAAAACACATTTTTCGAAAAAATTTCTGGCTATCCTATTTTTAGGTGTTTCTGAGTGTTTTGAGACAGGTGCCATTATAGGAAGTTTTTTTTGACCCGTTTCCAGTTTTTGGGTCCGGGCAGTCGAAAAAAAAAATTTGTCGAAAAAAAAATTTCGTGCCATCCTGTCAGTTTGACCTAGGAAGAGTTTTGAGACACTCGCCATTATAGTGCTTTTTCGCAAAAAAAAGAGAGCGAAAAGAAAAATTTCAGAGTGTGCTTTTCCCTTGTTTACGTGCCGCGCCGTGATTTTGTTGGTGTTCTAGGCTCGCGTCTCTAGCACAGTCTAGCCTAGGACCAGCACAGTACTGTCGTTGAGCGTTTATTCAACTTTGCATCTCTGAATTGATTATTGCTGACCCTTTTTGCTACCATACTATAAGCCTTCCCAGCTCCACATACATCTACGTCGTGTGTTTGACTCTCCCTGGTAATCGCTCTATCCAAGCTTTGAGAGTTTTTGACTACAACGGTTGCCTATCACCGCCTGCTGCTGGGTAAGAACTGGTAAGAATTTGAGATTTGCTTGACGGATTTGTGATACACCACCACCACTTCTTAGTAGTCTATAGGATCATATTCTTGTGTGTTTCTATTGCTGCTAACCATGCCAGGATCACAAGCCGACGAGATTGACTGGGAGAACTTATCGAACAAGGAGCTTCATGATAAGTTTCAGCAAATGATGACTGAACAGGTACAAGATGTGCTGAACAATTTTGAAGAGGCCATGGAGAAGATCACTGGCCTTGAGAAGACGTTCGAAACAAAGCTCGATAACAGATTTAATGAACTGCTTGCGCGTCTTCCACCACCGGCTGCACCTGTCGCACCTCTGCAACAACAACAACTACGCCCCCTTCCGAATCAGTATGGACGAGCACAGCGTGTTCCTATTGAGCCAGGACAAAATTCTGGTGCCGCTGTTACTGCTGTTGGTGTTTCTTTGGCTCCTGCTACTGCTGCTGCTGGTACCCAGGAGGATGATGAGTATGCGGGCGATTATGAGGATGAGGTTGATCAAAATCAGATCTACGAGCAGCCACCACCACCACCACCACCAGGTCGACCTCAGGTATATATTCGTAATGGTAGGCCTGCACCACCACCTCAGGTACGAGATGATGTCCATATTCCTAAACTGAAATTGAATATTCCACCATTTGAGGGTAGGTATGTTCCTGATATATATCTTACTTGGGAGTTAGAAACTGAACAACGATTTACATGTTTACAATATCCTGAGGAGAGACGAGTTGCTGCTGCTGTTTGTGCTTTCACTAGTTTTGCATGTGTATGGTGGTCTGAACATTGTAGATTATATCCTATTCCAACTACTTGGGCTGCTTTGAAAACTGCTATGCGTACGCGTTGGGTTCCACCATATTATCAACGTGAATTGCTTCAAAAATTGCAGCGTTTAAGACAAGGGAAAAATTCTGTAGAAGAATATTATCAGGAATTACAAACTGGCATGATTAGATGTGGTATTGTTGAGGAGAATGAAGCTATGCTTGCACGTTTTCTGGGTGGATTAAATAGAGAGATTCAGACCATTCTAGACTATAAGGAGTATACTAATATCACTCGTTTATTCCATCTTGCTTGTAAAGCTGAACGTGAAGTGCAGGATCGACAAGCATTGGGGCGAACTAACTTTTCTGCAGGCCGACCTTCATCATGGACACCACGCACATCTTCTACTTCAACTGCACCAGCACCTCCATCCGGTGCCACCTCCAGCCGTGATACAAGAAAACAGGCACAACCACCATTATCTGCCAAGAGCGCACCTGCGGGGCCTGCACAGCGTTCTTCTTCTTCCATGGCATCAACAGGGCACACAAGTGATATTATTTGTCGTCGTTGTAAGGGAGGAGGTCATTATGCGAGGGAATGCAAATCTCCGCGTGTGATGATTGCTACCGCTGATGGTGGATATGAGTCTGCTAGTGACTATGATGAGGAGACTTTGGCTCTTATTACACGTGAAGAACATGGTGGAGATGATTCTGATCATGAGACGCAATACATGGCTCCTGAAGACGCTGACAGGTATGAATGTTTAGTTGCTCAACGTGTTTTGAGTGTGCAGGTCACACAAGCTGAGCAAAATCAGAGGCACAATTTGTTCCATACCAAGGGAGTTGTGAAGGAACGTTCTGTGCGCGTCATAATAGACGGAGGGAGCTGCAACAACTTGGCTAGCATGGAGATGGTGGAGAAACTTTCTCTCACCACAAGACCACATCCACATCCTTACTACATCCAATGGTTCAACAACAGCGGCAAGGTTAAGGTAACACGTACTGTTCGTGTGCATTTTAGTATCTCTACATATGCTGATTATGTTGATTGTGATGTGGTACCTATGCAAGCATGTTCCTTATTACTTGGTAGACAATGGCAATTTGATAAAAATTCTGTACACCATGGTAGAAACAATCACTATACTCTTGTTCATAAGGATAAAAATATTACTTTGCTTCCGATGACTCCTGATTCCATTTTGAAAGATGATATTAATAGAGCTAATAAAGCAAAACAGGAGACGAATAAGAGTGAAAATCAGATTGTGGCAAAAGAATTTGAGCAACAAATGAAGCCTAATAATAAACCATCTAGTGTTGCTTCTGAAATTAAATTGAAAAGTGCATGTTTATTTGCCACCAAATCTGATATTGATGAGCTAGATTTCAGCAAATCTGTTTGCTATGCTTTTGTGTGCAAAGAGGCATTATTTTCATTCGAGGACGTGCCTTCCTCTTTGCCTCCTGCTGTCACTAACATTTTGCAGGAGTTCGCTGACGTCTTTCCACAAGACGTGCCACCGGGATTACCGCCTATTCGAGGGATTGAGCATCAGATTGACTTAATTCCCGGTGCTTCACTGCCAAACCGTGCACCATACCGTACCAATCCAGAGGAGACGAAGGAGATTATGCGTCAAGTACAAGAGCTTCTCGACAAAGGTTATATACGCGAATCCCTTAGTCCTTGTGATGTTCCTATTATTCTAGTGCCGAAAAAGGATGGTACATCACGTATGTGTGTTGATTGTAGAGGCATTAATAATATTACTATTCGTTATCGTCATCCTATTCCTAGGCTCGATGATATGCTTGATGAATTGAGTGGCTCTACAACATTCTCCAAAGTTGATTTGCGTAGTGGATACCATCAAATTCGTATGAAGTTGGGGGATGAATGGAAAACAGCATTTAAAACTAAGTTTGGATTATATGAGTGGTTAGTCATGCCTTTTGGGTTAACTAATGCGCCTAGTACTTTCATGAGACTAATGAACGAAGTTTTACGTGTTTTCATTGGACGATTTGTGGTAGTCTATTTTGATGATATACTGATTTATAGCAGATCTTTGGAAGAACATTTGGAACATTTACGTGCTATTTTTATTGCTCTACGTGATGCATGTTTGTTTGGTAACCTTGGGAAGTGCACCTTTTGCACCGACCGAGTATCTTTTCTTGGCTATGTTGTTACTCCACAGGGAATTGAAGTTGACAAAGCCAAGATTGAAGCTATTGAGAGTTGGCCGCAGCCCAAAACGGTCACACAAGTGAGGAGTTTTCTTGGCCTCGCTGGATTCTATAGGCGTTTTGTGAGAGATTTCAGCACCATTGCTGCACCTCTCAACGAGCTTACAAAGAAGGATGTGCCTTTTGTTTGGGGTACCGCACAGGAAGAAGCCTTCACGGTATTGAAAGATAAGTTGACACATGCTCCTTTACTCCAACTTCCTGATTTTAATAAGACTTTTGAGCTTGAATGTGATGCTAGTGGAATTGGATTAGGAGGCGTGTTATTACAAGATGGCAAACCTGTTGCATACTTTTCTGAAAAATTGAGTGGGCCTAGTCTGAATTATTCTACTTATGATAAAGAATTATATGCTCTTGTTCGGACTTTAGAAACATGGCAACATTATTTATGGCCCAAAGAATTTGTTATACATTCTGATCATGAATCTTTGAAACATATTAAAAGTCAAGCTAAACTGAATCGTAGACATGCTAAATGGGTTGAATTCATTGAGACTTTCCCTTATGTCATTAAACACAAGAAGGGAAAAGAAAATGTTATTGCTGATGCATTGTCTCGTCGCTATACTATGCTTTCACAACTTGACTTCAAAATATTTGGTTTGGAGACCATCAAAGATCAATATGTGCATGATGCTGCTTTTAAAGATGTAATGCAGAATTGTAAAGAAGGGGAGGGATAGCATATTTGTTGTCGTGGATAGATTCTCGAAAATGGCACACTTTATACCATGTCATAAAAGCAATGATGCTGTTAATGTTGCTGATTTGTTCTTTCGTGAAATTATTCGCTTGCATGGTGTGCCAAATACTATTGTTTCAGATCGTGATACTAAATTTCTTAGCCACTTTTGGAGATGTTTATGGGCTAAGTTGGGGACTAAACTGCTTTTTAGTACTACTTGTCACCCCCAAACTGATGGACAAACTGAAGTAGTCAATAGAACGTTGTCTACTATGCTTAGGGCTGTTTTGAAGAATAATAAGAAAATGTGGGAGGAATGCTTGCCTCATATTGAATTTGCTTATAATCGTTCATTGCATTCTACTACTAAGATGTGCCCTTTTGAAGTTGTGTATGGTTTCCTACCTCGTGCACCTATTGATTTGTTGCCTCTTCCATCTTCGGAGAAGGTTAATTTTGATGCTAAACAACATGCTGAATTGATTTTAAAAATGCATGAGTGAACTAGGGAAAACATTGAGCGCATGAATGCTAAATATAAACTTGCTGGAGATAAGGGTAGAAAACATGTTGTGTTTGCACCTGGAGATCTTGTTTGGTTACATTTGCGTAAGGATAGATTTCCTGATTTGCGCAAATCAAAGTTAATGCCACGTGCTGATGGTCCCTTTAAGGTGTTAGAGAAAATAAATGATAATGCATATAAACTTGAGCTGCCTGCAGATTTTGTGGTTAGTCCCACTTTTAACATTGCAGATTTGAAGCCTTATTTGGGTGAGGAAGATGAACTTCCATCGAGGACGACTTCATTTCAAGAAGGGGAGGATGATGAGGACATCAATACAATTGTTACACCCACAGCCCCTGCTGCTATACATACTGGACCAATTACTAGAGCTCGTGCACGCCAACTAAATTACCAGGTACTTTCGTTTCTTGGTAATGATTCTAATGTTCATGAGAATATGATGCTGCCTAAATTGGATACATTTGTTTTGCTTACAAATGAAGGGCCTAGCTTGGAGAAGGATGAACCTTGGAGCAAGAACAAGCATGGAGATGATGGCATGCGCAAGGGAAACAAGAACGGAGTTACAAGTGATGATTTCAGGACTTTGAAGCCACCATAATGGGTGCATGAAGCCTTGGACGAAATATACAAGATGCCACTTCATAAATTTCGTCCCGAGGCTATTTTAGGTGCTGCGTCACATTATTATTGGGCCAGGCCCATGTAATTTCGAAATACATAAGTATAGGCTATTTTTAGAGTCCGTATGTGTGGGGAAACAAGAGATAGGGTTGATTTCGGACCCCTCCACCAAGGGCCACGAAATTCCCCCCTCTTGCTCCATATATACAGCCCTTAGGGCATCGTTTAGACTTTGGGTTTTGTTTAGATTAAAAGTTCGCCATAGCTGCAACTTCGCGTACTTCGTTTGTGTTCAACGACCAGACAAAGGCGTCACAGAACCCCACCTTGATCAATAAAGCTTTCATCTTGTATTCACAATATCCAGATTGCAATCTTAGTTTCTTGCTTGTTCTTCGTTTGCTCGCAGGAAACAGACCCTCGTGGTCAGGTTGATCGTGCTCCGGCGTGGTCAATAACCTCTCGGAGTTGGTTTAGCGATTGCTAAGGCGCGACGTCCTCGCACGTTCGTAGTCGGATCGTCAAAGTCGACTTCCACCAAAGCGAAATCCACCATCTCATCGAAAGATGGGACACCTCCGCCTCTATCAGTACCTGATAATTTAATTGGCGTGCGCGAGCTCTAGTAATTGGTCCCGTATATGTAGCAGTAGGGGCTGTGGGTGTAACATTGGTATTGATGTCCTCATCATCCTCCCCTTCTTGAAATGAAGTCCTCCTCGACGGAAACTCATCTTCCTCACCCAAATAAGGCTTCAAATCTGCAATGTTAAAAGTGGGACTAACCCCAAAATCTGCAGGCAGCTCAAGTTTATATGCATTATCATTTATTTTCTCTAACACCTTAAAGGGACCATCAGCACGTGGCATTAGCTTTGATTTGCGCAAATCAGGAAATCTATCCTTACGCAAATGTAACCAAACAAGATCTCCAGGTGCAAACACAACATGTTTTCTACCCTTATCTCCAGCAAGTTTATATTTAGCATTCATACGCTCAATGTTTTCCTTAGTTAACTCATGCATTTTTAAAATCAATTCAGCACGTTGTTTAGCATCAAAATTAACCTTCTTTGAAGATGGAAGAGGCAACAAATCAATAGGTGCACGAGGTAGGAAACCATACAGAACTTCAAAAGGGCACATCTTAGTAGTAGAATGCAATGAACGATTATAAGCAAATTCAATATGAGGCAAGCATTCCTCCCACATTTTCTTATTATTCTTCAAAACAGCCCTAAGCATAGTAGACAACGTTCTATTGACTACTTCAGTTTGTCCATCAGTTTGGGGGTGACAAGTAGTACTAAAAAGCAGTTTAGTCCCCAACTTAGCCCATAAACATCTCCAAAAGTTGCTAAGAAATTTAGTATCACGATCTGAAACAATAGTATTTGGCACACCATGCAAGCGAATAATTTCACGAAAGAACAAATCAGCAACATTAACAGCATCATCGCTTTTATGACATGGTATAAAGTGTGCCATTTTCGAGAATCTATCCACGACAACAAATATGCTATCCCTCCCCTTCTTTGTTCGAGGTAAACCTAAAACAAAGTCCATAGATATATCCTCCCAAGGAACACTAGGTACAGGCAAAGGCATATATAAACCATGAGGATTGAGTCGTGACTTAGCTTTTTGACATGTAGTGCATCGAGCAATAAAACGCTCAACATCCCGTCTCATCTTTGGCCAAAAGAAATGTGTAGCAAGTACGTCCTCCGTCTTCTTCACGCCAAAGTGTCCCATTAATCCTCCTCCATGCGCCTCCTGCAACAACAAAAGACGAACGGAGCTAGCTGGAATGCATAGCTTGTTAGCACGAAACACAAATCCATCGTTAACGACAAACTTGTTCCACATTCTTCCTTCTGTACAATTCTGCATTACATCTTTAAAATCAGCATCATGCACATATTGATCTTTGATGGTCTCCAAACCAAATATTTTGAAGTCAAGTTGTGAAAGCATAGTATAGCGACGAGACAATGCATCAGCAATAACATTTTCTTTTCCCTTCTTGTGTTTAATGACATAAGGGAAAGTCTCAATGAATTCAACCCATTTAGCATGTCTACGATTCAGTTTAGCTTGACTTTTAATATGTTTCAAAGATTCATGATCAGAATGTATAACAAATTCTTTGGGCCATAAATAATGTTGCCATGTTTGTAAAGTCCGAACAAGAGCATATAATTCTTTATCATAAGTAGAATAATTCAGACTAGGCCCACTCAATTTTTCAGAAAAGTATGCAACAGGTTTGCCATCTTGTAATAAAACACCTCCTAATCCAATTCCACTAGCATCACATTCAAGCTCAAAAGTCTTATTAAAATCAGGAAGTTGGAGTAAAGGAGCATGTGTCAACTTATCTTTCAATACCGTGAAGGCTTCTTCCTGTGCGGTACCCCAAACAAAAGGCACATCCTTCTTTGTAAGCTCGTTGAGAGGTGCAGCAATGGTGCTGAAATCTCTCACAAAACGCCTATAGAATCCAGCGAGGCCAAGAAAACTCCTCACTTGTGTGACCGTTTTGGGCTGCGGCCAACTCTCAATAGCTTCAATCTTGGCTTTGTCAACTTCAATTCCCTGTGGAGTAACAACATAGCCAAGAAAAGATACTCGGTCGGTGCAAAAGGTGCACTTCCCAAGGTTACCAAACAAACGTGCATCACGTAGAGCAATAAAAACAGCACGTAAATGTTCCAAATGTTCTTCCAAAGATCTGCTATAAATCAGTATATCATCAAAATAGACTACCACAAATCGTCCAATGAAAGCACGTAAAACTTCGTTCATTAGTCTCATGAAAGTACTAGGCGCATTAGTTAACCCAAAAGGCATGACTAACCACTAATATAATCCAAACTTAGTTTTAAATGCTGTTTTCCATTCATCTCCCAATTTCATACGAATTTGATGGTAGCCACTACGCAAATCAACTTTGGAGAATATTGTAGAGCCACTCAATTCATCAAGCATATCATCTAGCCTAGGAATAGGATGACGATAACGAATAGTAATATTATTAATGCCTCTACAATCAACACACATACGTGATGTACCATCCTTTTTCGGCACTAGAATAATAGGAACAGCACAAGGACTAAGGGATTCGCGTATATAACCTTTGTCGAGAAGCTCTTGTACTTGACGCATAATCTCCTTCGTCTCCTCTGGATTGGTACGGTATGGTGCACGGTTTGGCAGTGAAGCACCGGGAATTAAGTCAATCTGATGCTCAATCCCTCGAATAGGCGGTAATCCCGGTGGCACGTCTTGTGGAAAAACGTCAGCGAACTCCTGCAAAATGTTAGTGACAGCAGGTGATGAGGACATCAATACAATTGTTACACCCACAGCCCCTGCTGCTATACATACTGGACCAATTACTAGAGCTCGTGCACGCCAACTAAATTACCAGGTACTTTCGTTTCTTGGTAATGATTCTAATGTTCATGAGAATATGATGCTGCCTAAATTGGATACATTTGTTTTGCTTACAAATGAAGGGCCTAGCTTGGAGAAGGATGAACATTGCAGCAAGAACAAGCATGGAGATGATGGCATGCGCAAGGGGAACAAGAACGGAGTTACAAGTGATGATTTCAGGACTTTGAAGCCACCATAATGGGTGCATGAAGCCTTGGACGAAATATACAAGATGCCACTTCATAAATTTCGTCCCGAGGCTATTTTAGGTGCTGCGTCACCTTATTATTGGGCCAGGCCCATGTAATTTCGAAATATATAAGTATAGGCTATTTTTAGAGTCCGTATGTGTGGGGAAACAAGAGATAGGGTTGATTTCGGACCCCTCCACCAAGGGCCACGAAATTCCCCCCTCTTCCTCCATATATACAACCCTTAGGGCATCGTTTAGACTTTGGGTTTTGTTTAGATTAAAAGTTCGCCATAGCTGCAACTTCGCGTACTTCGTTTGTGTTCAACGACCAGACAAAGGCGTCACAGAACCCCACCTTGATCAATAAAGCTTTCATCTTATATTCGCAATATCCAGATTGCAATCTTAGTTTCTTGCTTGTTCTTCGTTTGCTCGCAGGAAACAGACCCTCGTGGTCAGGTTGATCGTGCTCCGGCGTGGTCAATAACCTCTCGGAGTTGGTTTAGCGATTGCTAAGGCGCGACGTCCTCGCACGTCCGTAGTCGGATCGTCAAAGTCGACTTCCACCAAAGCGAAATCCACCATCTCATCGAAAGACGGGACACCTTTGCCTCTATCACCATACATCCTTGCAACCTCTATTTCGATCTTCCTTCGAGTATTACCCTTCGGTATCTCGAGAATATCAAAGAATGAGTTTTCATCTAGCATTGCTTCTCACCGATTTCAGATTTCCCTCGGGTTCTGAGTTATTAGTCACTCGAGAACACCGATAAGTGAATCGGTTGAATTGATTCCGCACTCCCATTCTATAACTCTAAGTAACTTTCATTGCTTATGAGTTTAATAATCCTTCAAGTCATTCCTAGCCTGATCGATATATTTTGATCGTGTCAACTTTTAACTGTGCTACCTGGTCCTTATGCCCGGAGCAACTTCCGACGATGAGCTAAGCTTACATCGATCTTCCTCATCCTATCATTTCACCTCGAACAACAAGCTTGACTTCGAGCCTGTAGCCTTTCACTTCATCCTTACTTTTCTACTCGATGGCATCTTCGTAGAGTCTCTCGACAAAATTTGCCATGATCACCGTCAACACTTTGGCTTCTTCAGAGATGTCAATTAAATTCATGGCTAGAAATACCATCCCTGCCCCTCGATGATTTGTGATATCATCGATGACATCTTGATTTTCTGCCAACACAGACCTGGTTGTGCTTGGTTATTCCTTACGTTCTGAGATAATCTTGGAATTGTTTCTCGGTATCTCTTGAGATCTTCGAACCCAATCTTTAATTGACACCATATCGTTGCTGCATCGAGCCATGACTATGGTATTCCGAATATCAACAAGGACATCGGAAGCATAATACAAAATGTTTCTCGTTCAATTACCCTCACACCGTTGTATGGGTAATATCATGATTCTTCCCTCGCCCCATTATCTAAATGCTTTTGAACTTGCTGTCCTATCATGTATATCCCGCTCCGCTTTTCCTTGGGAAGGATATACTCCCAACTCTTATGAGTAAGCACATCTTCCTTTCCATTGGACTTTTTGATTTGGTAATCGTACTTTTCCTTTCCATTGATTTGTTTAACCTTTCTTTTGATATATATGATATAAGTAGAAATAAATCCCTGCTTATAAAACACCCCGATGTACAACCTTGTCAGTGAGACCCTATTACTAATGTTGCTCACATTTTGGTATCACCGATGGAAGAGAACTTTGCCTATTGGTCCGCCTCGAATTAACGAGCAGGAAAATGGTTCTCTTTGTCCCACGCCCTTGGTACCAAACTTTGTTGCCAACATAATTGGCAGGCTATCCTATGACCTACCTTGCTATCATTACCATGCAAAATGTCAGCACCCTTCCTACTTTTTAACTCACATGGTGGCCCCAGAACCCACAGTTCCACAAAATCGAAACCTAACTCTCATGTACATCCCTGTTTTCCAAAATTGTTTCTTGCATTTGGCTTCGTTGTTCTGGTATCAAACACAATACCTATTCCCATTGCTGTAAACCACTTTCACCCTCTGTTTCAGGCAACGAACAATTGCCTACCCGGTTGAAGGTTCTTATTGCACCTCCTTACCTTTCTCTCGACGTCTTTCTTGAATTTCGACTTGAGAGGTGCCTCTATGGCACATTCACTGAGATAGCCCCCAGGTACCTATCTTGTGTTGAGCTCCGTCCTTCTCGGGTCTTTCCTCCTTACTCTACCCCTTAAATCTCAGGATGAGATTTCTTGTAGTGGAAGAGATTTGTAACACCTTGGGTGTCATGCTACAGTAAACACCCGTTATTGGTGTCATGCCATCATAATTATTTTTGCTAATCATCATCATCTTATTTCTTCAAACAGTAAAATAAAAATGTTGGTAATGTCCCATAAAATCCCTAAGTATTTGTCATGATGAAACCAATCTTATCTGGATTCCCAAAGTGACTTGGGAATTAATTTAGTGGTTGAACAACAATTAAGTTGATTTTTCAATTTTTAAGAAAATGTTTAGACCTTTCCAAATGGCCCCAAAGTTTTTGTACAGACCAAGAATAGTATCTAGTATTATTTGGCCAAGTTTCATATTTAAGTAAAGTCATTTGATCACTCAAATAAATCCCTAACAGAGTCTGAAATGAAATGGAAATAGAAAAAGAAACTTGGAAAAGTGCACTGTGCACTTTGGCCCAACAAGTGCACAGGCTGGCCCTGCCCACCTAAGCCGGCCTTTTTCTTCTTCCTCCTGCTATAGGGATGGCCGAGCACGCCATGGCCCCACACGTCGCTGGATGTCCACGTGGAGAGCATCCCTCGTCTCCCGGCCGTGGCCAACGCCTACTTGACCTCGTCGACCCCCCCGGCGAACCCTAGCCCCCACTCACCCTCTCCTTCGCTCTCCCTCCTCTCTCCCCTGCGCAACAGAGTCACCGCTGCCATGGCTTTCGTCGTCTTCGCACACACCAAGCTCCCCGCGCCCTAGGAACTTGCTCATCCGCTTCCCCGTCATCGACCACGTCGTCTGTAAGGCCCAGCTCAAGCAAGGACGCCTCCAAGCCCCGGGATCTGCCGCCTTCTTCAACCTCTGCCGCGATCTGCACCTCCTCGTCCTTCCCGGCCCCGTATGAGCTCGCCATCGGCCCTCTCCTAGTGAGCAGCCTCGATTCCCACTGTTTCCCCCCTTGATTTTGCCGTTACTGCCGCTCCACCACCGGGACCAAAGCTCCCGCTTTCGCGCCCCTGGACGGCCCCACTCGCGCCTGCCTCTGCCAGTTCGCGCGCGCCGAGCCCGTCACTCGCGCCGGCCACGCCCCTCGTGCATTCCCCCCCACCACACTGGCCCGCGCGCTCGTCTGCCTCAGCGCACCTCGTGGCGTCCCGCTACCTGCCGCCGCCCGTCCGCTGTCGCTGCTGCTCCCTGGGTTGCCGCTGCCGCTCGCCCGCATGCCCCGCGCTCGTGTGCTGCTCATCTTCTAGCTGCGCTGCTATGTGCCTCCGCTGCTCTGTATTGCTGTTGCTGTGTGATGGTACTGCATGCTTGCTACTGCTCTCTGCTGAAGCCTCCCACTGCTGCCGCTGCTGCTACATGTTGCTGCTGCTGCCCTCTAATGCTACTGGTTGCCACTGGCTGCTTTCTACTTGCTTTGTTGCCACCGCCGCTTCTGCTCAATTGACTGCTGCTGCTTTTTGGTTGCCGCTCAACTGCCCTCTAATGCTACTGGTTGCGGCCGGCTGCTTTCTACTTGATCTGTTGCCGCCGCCGCCGCTGCTCAATTGACTACTGTTGCTTTTTGGTTGCTGCTCCGTGTAAGACAATAAGTTTTGGGGAACCAGCACAACCCTCTAGGGGTGGCTTATCTCATTATATATAATGGTTGTGTTACAATATGTACCATATACGTACATAGGTATAGAAGCTATACATAGTCTAACACCCTCCCTCAATCTTAGCCACTTTCTAAAGAACTGAGAAGGGTAAGATTGCGCCTACAAGCCTCAAACTGTGGCAGCGGTAAAGGCTTAGTGAAGATGTCTGCAAGTTGATCCTTAGATGAGATAAACTTGATCTGGAGTTGCTTCTGTGATACACGTTCCCGTACAAAGTGATAGTCAACTTCAATGTGTTTCATTCGGGCATGAAATACTGGATTTGCAGAAAGGTATGTAGCACCGATGTTATCACACCAAAGAATAGGAGGCTGTGGTTGAGACAAACCCAACTCCTGAAGCAAAGACTACACCCAAATAATCTCTGCAGTAGCATTAGCCACAGCCTTGTACTCAGCTTCAGTACTGCTACGTGACATAGTAGCCTGTTTCCGAGCACTCCAGGCGATCAAATTAGAGCCAAAGAATACTGCATAACCCCCTGTGGATCGCCTGTCATCTGGGCTACCAGCCCAATCTGCATCAGAGAAGGCCGAAAGGACCCGAGAGGAAGTCGGCCGAATATGCATACCAAATGTCAGGGTGAACTGAACATAACGAAGAATGCATTTAACAGCAGCCCAATGAGTATCTCTGGGAGCCTGAAGATACTGACAAACCCTGTTAACAGCATAAGAGATATCTGGTCTCGTGATCGTCAAGTACTGAAGTCCACCAACAATGCTCCTGTACTCTGTGGCATCCGCAGGAGACAAAAGCTCACCATCAACAGCTGTTATCTTGTCGGTAGACGACATGGGTGTGGTGGTCGGTTTGCACTTCAGCATGCCAGCTCTCTATAACAAGTCCAAGGAGTACTTCTTCTGCGTAAGGACAAGACCAGTAGCACGAGAAGTGACCTCAACTCCAAGAAAGTAGTGAAGCTTCCCAAGATCTTTGACCGCAAAATCAGCACCAAGAGAGCAGACAAGAGCATCAGCAGCATACTGAGAAGAGCTGACAAGGATAATATCATCGACATATACCAAAAGATACATAGTGACTTCTGGCTTCTGTAGAAGAAATAACGAAGTGTCAGCAGTAGACGGCACAAACCCATGAGCACGAAGGGCAGAGGCAAGGCGGGCATGCCAGGCACGAGGAGCTTGCTTCAAACCATATAGTGCTTTGGAAAGACGACAGATATAGTCAGGACGATCAGGATCAGAGAAACCAGGCGGCTGTTTCATATAAACCTCTTCCTCCAAAAATCCATGTAGAAAAGCATTCTGCACATCAAGTTGACGAAGTGACCAACCACGAGAAACAGCAATGGAGACAAGAAGCCGAATAGTGGTAGGCTTGACGACAGGACTGAAGGTGTCCTCATAGTCAAGACCATGACGCTGCCGAAAACCGCGAGCAACAAGTCGCGCTTTGTAACGCTCAATAGATCCATCCGAATGCTTCTTCACTTTGAATACCCATTTTGAGTCAATAACATTTACCCGTGGTGGTGGAGGAACGAGAGTCCATGTCTTGTTACGAAGAAGAGCATGAAACTCCTGCTCCATAGCCTCTCGCCAATGTGGAATGCGCAGGGCAGCCTGATATGAGCGAGGCTCAGAAGATGGATCCGCAACAGCAGCAGCCAAACAAGTAGCCAACCAAGCAACCGTACCATCCTTACGTTCCTTAGGTTTGAAAATGCCACTGCGACTGCGTGTATGTGGTCGGGACACAGGAACCACCAAGGTCGACGGAGCAGCCTGCAACGGGCTGGAGGACGGCGACGTTGACGAGTCAGCCGGTGACGAGGAGCCAGTCACGGTAGCCTCGGACTCGGTTGGCGAAGAAGGCCGACCCACCGGAGAAACCGGCAGAGCAGACGAAGCAGCTGGCGACTCCGGCATCACAGACCGGGCCGATGGCGAGCTCGGCATAGTGGGCCGTGGCGCGGCCGGTGTCGCGGGCCGATCCGTTGATGAAGGCGACGTGAGGACCCGAGCCGCGGGCGAAGACGGCGTGACGGGCCGAGCCGCGGGCGACTCGGCGGCCGCTGGCGAAACGGACCGAGCAATGGAGATGCTCGGCGCGACGGGCTCGTCGGGTGACCATGCATGGGCACGCGAATCGATGCCATGCAACATAGGGCGATCGACGTGCCCACCAGAAGACGACGATGATGATGGTGAATCCTCCAACAGCTCCAAACGAGCTCCACGTCCGGTTCCTGCACCATGGTTAGGTAACAGCAAAGGAGAGTATGCAACATCATCAAATTGGTCAGAAGCAACAGAGGATGAATGCAGGGATGGTGGTTCGACAATGGACACAGGAAGGTTGGCAAAGGGAAAAACATGCTCATCAAACACGATGTCCCGAGATATATAGACACGATTAGTGGGAACATGAAGACATTTGTAACCTTTATGAAGAGAGCTATAGCCAAGAAAAACACACTTCTTAGAACGAAACTCAAGCTTGCGCTTGTTATATGGACGAAGATGCGGCCAGCAAGCACACCCAAATACCTTGAGAAAGGTATAATCAGGTTGTTCATTAAGGAGAACCTCAATGGGAGTCTTCATGTTTAAAACACGAGTAGGAGTACGGTTGATGAGAAAGCATGCAGTGGTGAAAGCATCACTCCAAAACCGAAACGGAACAGATGCATGGGCCAAAAGAGTAAGACCAGCTTCAACAATATGACGATGCTTACGTTCGACTGAACCATTCTGCTGATGTGTATGTGGACATGCTAAACGATGAGCTATCCCAAGCGACTGAAAGAAAGAGTTGAGGTTGCGATACTCGCCCCCCAGTCTGACTGGACATGAACAATTTTGTGCTTGAGAAGACGTTCAACATGTTTTTGAAACTGAACAAAAATATCAAACACATCAGATTTGCGTTTAATAAGGTAAAGCCAGGTAAAGCGACTATAAGCATCAACGAAAGTGATATAGTAATTATGACCACTGACAGAAGTCTGAGCAGGACCCCATACATCTGAAAACACAAGTTCTAAAGGATGTTTCACCTCACGACTGGACTCCGAAAAAGGAAGTTGATGACTCTTCCCCTGCTGACAAGCATCACACACTGCTACATCTTTATGACTAGACAAACTAGGAAGCTCATGACGACGCAAAATATGACGGACAATAGGTGTGGCCGGGTAACCAAGACGAGCATGCCACTGTGACGGAGAGACCCGAACTCCACTGAAAACACGAGCGACACCAGGATACTCCAGACGGTAGAGGCCCTGGCACAACCGCCCACTAAGAAGAATGTCCCTCGTGCCCCGATCCTTCATAAAAAGATAAAAAGGGTGAAATTCACAAAGCACATTATTATCACGTGTGAGTTTAGGAACTGAAAGAAGATTACGGGTCACAGATGGAACTCGAAGAACATTGCGAAGCTGAAGACTCCTATTGGCATGTCTAGTGAGAAGAGATGCTTGACCAATATGAGAGATGTGCATACCTTCTCCATTGGCGGTGTGGATCTTGTCGGAGCCATGATAGGGTTCACGAGTGTGAAGCTTCCCCATCTCGCTGGTTAGATGCTCTGTCGCCCCAGAGTCCATGTACCAGTGTGGATCGATGGAGTAGGACTGAGTGTGTCCCTGTTGCTTCTGCGGCGCGGGACGATCAGCCATGGCGACCTGACGGGCATTGTTGCATGTATCTTTGCCGTCATTGCCAAGACCAAGGAAGCTTCGCTGGAAGCGCTTATGACACTTGGAGTCCCAGTGCCCATCGCGGCCACAAAGCTGACACACACGTGGACCGCCAGCCCCCGGTAAGGTCGCAGTAGGTGGGGGGGCCGAGGCGGGCGACGGTGGCAGCCCCAAGGGAGACCGGGGTGATGAAGAAGAGCGGCCACCCTTGGTGGCGGCGTTGGCCGAGAGGGAGCCAGTGCCCCTGGTGCGGCGAGTCTCGACCCGTTGCTCAGTGAGAAGGAGCCGAGAGAAAACCTCGTGTGCCAGCATGGGTGTCGAGTTGCCCCGCTCGTTGATGATCTCGACTAAGGCATCATACTCCTCATCAAGACCATTGACAATAAACGAGTTGAACTCGGAGTCGGTGAGGGGCTGTCCAATGGAGGCCAATGTGTCGGCGAGGCCCTTGACCTTGTTGTAGAACTCAGTGGCAGTGGAGTCAAGCTTCTGACACTCTCCAAGCTCACGACGGAGTGCAGAGACACGAGCCTAGGACTGCACTGCAAAGGTGCGCTCAAGGATGGTCCAGGCCTCATGAGACGTCTTCGCGAAGACAACAAGGCCGGCAACTGCCGACGAGAGCGACCCCTGGATGGAGGAGAGGTTCGCCTGGTCCTGCCCCGTCCAGACGCGATGGGCCGGATTGTAGACCGGACCGTGCACGCTGTCTACCAGCGCGGGTGGGCAGGGAAGCGATCCGTCGACGTAGCCTAGCAGGTAGTGACTCCCCAAGAGCGGGAGAACCTGCGCACGCCAGAAGATGTAGTTGTCGGCGGAGAGCTTGATGGTGATGAGATGACCGAAGTGAAACGGCGGCGGTGAAGAAAATCCCATCGAGGAGGCTGCCTGGGGTGCAAACACCATGGAGGCAGCCGGAGGCACCGAAGCCAATGCGGGAGGAGGCGGGACCGCAGCCAGGGCGGGCGCCGCAAAGCTCGCGGCCGATGCGGACGCCGCAAGGCCCGCGGCCGGGGCGGACGCCGCCAACCCCGCCAGCGGGGCAGTGTGATCCGCTTGCGGCAGGAGCGGCGGGACGACGCCTGCGGAGTCCGCAGCGGACGGCGGCGCCGCGGTGTGGACCACGAGGTCACGCCCAAGCGAGGGCGCCGGCGGCGTGGAGAAGACGGAGCCGATGCTCCTTGTCCCGATCGGAGCCGGAACAGAGACGGCATCGAGCGGGAGGTTGAGCAGAGCCGCAAGAGAGGCCGGGAGGAAGCCCGCAGCAGTGGAACCGGTGGTGGCGGCGCTCGACATGGCGGCGGCGCGATCGGTGGCGCGGCGGCGGCGGTGAAGGCGGCGGCGGCTACGGCGGCGGTGCGGTTATTAGGGTTTAGAAGCGGAAGCGATCGTAACCTAGCGTGATACCATGTAAGACAATAAGTTTTGGGGAACCAGCACAACCCTCTAGGGGTGGCTTATCTCATTATATATAATGATTGTGTTACAATATGTACCATATACGTACATAGGTACAGAAGCTATACATAGTCTAACACTCCGTGTGAGCCCTGGCCACTCACGCATCTCTTGGTCCCGTCCGCCTCTTGTGCCATGGCCATGGCCACCATGTGCGTACACATGTGTGTGAGGCATGACTATGCCTTGGCATGTGTGGCTGGCCTGCTTAATTGTCTTAGGATTTAATTAGTATGGGCATAATTTTAGTGTTAGTTAGCCTACTGTATCAATGAGAACTGGGCCCCAACTGCTAAGAAAAATGTTTAACCCTCTGTTTTAAATAAACGTCTCAATGACAAGTGGGCCCTCGGGCCCTGTTGACCAGTCAATGGGCCATTGTTGACTGCTGCATCAGCGGTCAACTGGGCCCCAATGGTCAGCCTCTGGTGCACTGCTGGGTGCACTACACCGGGTGCATCTAGCATTTTAGTTAGATTTTCGAATTAAAGATAATTCCAGAAATGTTTAAGGCTTTGAAAACTTATATAAAATAAACCGTAACTCCGATGAAAATGTTTTGTACATGAAAGTTGCTCAGAACGACGTGACGAATCCGAATACGCGGTACGTTTACCTGTCAGATGCCTCTAACTATCTAAACATAGAACATTCCCCCTCTGGTCATCTGTCTGACACAGGTCCGGAACCGGGAATACCTTCCCGGTTGAATTCCCCCTTCACCTGTATCGTGCAGCACTACATTAGAACACTCCTAGTGCTGCGTATTGCCATGTTATGCCTTGTGATGCCTTGTTTGCTCTGTATTTACTGTTTCTTCCCCCTCTTCTCTCTGGTAGACCCCGAGACTGATGCTGCCCCTGTGTTCGACTACGTCGACGACGACCCTTCTTCCCTTTCAACGGAGCTTCCAGGCAAGCCCCCTCCTTTGATCATCCCGATATCGCCCATTCCATTCTCTCATGCTTGCATTAGATTTTGCTACTGTAATTGATCGCTCCTATTCTGATGCATAGCCTGCTTTTGTAACCTGCTTATTGTTACCTACTTGCTTATCCTAAACTGTTTAGTATAGGTTGGTTAGTGATCCATCAGTGACCCCCACCTGGTCCTTGTTGCCCCTACTTCATCATCGACGACTCGATCAACACGATCGACGACCAGAGCCCGACACCTCACATCACATCACACCCCTTTTGTTGCTCGACTCTGCAGAGTTACCCTCGAGTGCGAAGGGTGGAACCTTATACATCACTGCTGATGAGATCTCTGTAGTGTAGCTATCCGGTCGTGGTCATCGAGGGTGATTTCCTCCTTAACCACTTCCGATACGGCTCTGTCGGGCAACCCTTCAAGTGTGAACCTCGGGGGTGGATCCCCTTACGTTCACCTTGATGATTACATCGAGTGGAATTCACCGAGGGTGATTTCTCGGGTTTTCCCCTTGATGTTTGGACACACGGATACTTGGACTTTACAACTGTTACTTGGAAAGGCGGGTCGACCTTGAGGGGTACCCGCGAGTGATGTGGAGACGGGTTGACCTGGAGGGTGCCCGCGAGATAATTACGAGGCGTGGCCGGGCATTCCTAGCCATTGCCGCAAGTCCTCGAGACGGGGCAATGGGGTCACATCTTTCGTGAGTCTCTGCTTGTTACCGCGCGTTCCTAATCCACTACGATTTGGATATTTGATCCGAGGGGCCTCTGGCCTGATAGCACTAACCATCACGTGGGCATAGTATGGGCGTTCTGCGTCATATGCATCAACCGAAGCTTAATAGACGTCAGCGACTGAGCGGCGCGCGCCGGGTTGGACTTGTAAGCACCTGCCTTTTTTTAAGGAGGTAGATAGGTCTGCTCACCAGCCGCCCTCGCAACGTGCAGGAGTTCCCGGGGCAATGGCCCAAGACCCCTGGGGGCATAGGTTTAGTCCGGCGTGCTGACCTCTCTATTAAGCCTAGGTCGGGTTGTGGCGTATTTGGCCGAGGCCAGGCATGACCCAGGAAAGTGTGTCCGGCCGGAGTTAATTGAGCGTGGTGGGTAAGTTGGTGCACTCCTGCAGGGAAGAAAACATCTGTCGACAGCCTGTCCTACGGTAACAGACACTTGGAGTTGTATCCGATCGATACAAATAGAACTGGATACTTGAGGTGATAACTGGATGGTATGGCTCTGGGATTACTTTCTCGCAGGGAGTCGAGAAAGGATCTCTAGCCGAGGTTGATAACACTACTACTTTACTTTATGTTATTCTGTACTCTTCTGAATGCTGCAAGATGCTTGGAGATGCTTGAAGATGCTTCAAGATGCTAGTCTTCGATAGGCTAGGCTTCCCCCTTCTCTTCTGGCATTCTGCAGTCCAGTCCACAGATACAACCCATTTCATTGATACCAATACATATATAGTGTAGATCCTTGCTTGCGAGTACTTTGGATGAGTACTCACGGTTGCTTTGCTCCCCCTTTTCCCCCTTTCATCTTCTTTCCTGTTGATGCAACCAGATGTCAGAGCCCAGGAGCCAGATGCCATCGTCAATGCCTACTACTACGTGGAGACCGCCGCCGACGAGGAGTAGTTAGGAGGCTCCCAGGCAGGAGGCCTTGCCTTTTTGACCAATGTTGCTTTTGTGCTAGCCTTCTTAAGGCAAACTTGTCTAACTTATGTCTGTACTCAGATATTGTTGCTTCCACCGACTCTTGTGTTTTCGAGCTGATATATTCGAGCCCTCGAGGCCCCAGGCTTGTAATATAAAGCTTGTATTATTTTAATTTGTGTCTAGAGTTGTGTTGTGATATCTTCCCGTGAGTCCTTGATCTTGATCGTACACATTTGCGTGTATGATTAGTGTATGATTGAATCGAGGGCGTCACTTACCACTACCAACAATGAATTTTGCTCTATGAAAGAAGATATCTTTAAATCCTCATTAGCCCCTTCCACAATGACGAGTCATTAGGTCATGCGGTAACCTGGGCTAGAGTTTTAGAGTGTAAATATTTGTTGCGCAAAATCTGTGGCCATATACCATCAGTCTCTAGTGATAACCTATACAGCCATTTGCTCGGCAGGCATTTGGTTCTAATATCCAGGTATTTTATCCCAAGTCCCCCTGGTCCTTGGGTCAGCAAATAATATCCCTTCTTGCCAAGTGGTATTTTGATTTATCTTCATCAGATTGCCACAAGAATCAAGATGAATAAAAATCTAACCTCTTTCGTACCCCTTTGGGTACTTCAAAGAAAGATAATAGGAACATCAGCATACGGGTAAGTACTGAGTTAATCAACACCAGCCGACCTCCATAGGACATAAGCTTACCCTTCCAGCAGCTTAGTTTTTTTCTCAAATCAGTCTTCGATGCATTTTAATTCTTTATTAGTAAGTTTATGTTGGTGAATCGGGATCCCTAGATAGATGAAAGGTAGGGATCCCATCTCACATCCAAACAAATGTCTATAGGCCTCTTGTTCCTCTTTGGCCCTACCAAAGCAGCACAATTCGCTCTTGTGAAAATTAATCTTAAGCCCCAACATTAGTTCGAAGAGACAAAGTACTAGTTTCATATTCCTAGCCTTTGCAATATCATGTTCCATGAATATGATAGTTTTGTCAGCATATTCAAAGATGGAAACCCCACCATCAACCAGATGAAGAACTAGTCCACCTACTAAGACATTCTCCTTGGCCCTGCCTATAAGCACAACCAACATATCGGCCACGATAGTAAAAAGAATAGGAGACATTGCATCTCCTTGTCTTAATACTTTGTGAGTTTGGAAATAATGAACCACATCATTATTCACCTTAATCCCTACAATGCCCTTTGGATGAAGGAATCCACCTGCTTCCTCCATTTTTCGTCAAACCCTTTCATGCACATGGCCTACTGTAAGAAGGGCCATTTGACCTTGTCATATGCCTTCTCAAAATCCACCTGAAAATCACCCCATCGAGTTTCTTTGAGTGGATTTCATGAAGAGTTTCATGTAAGACAACAACCCCTTCCAGGATGTGTCTCCCAAGCATGAAGGCCGTCTGACTCAGTTGCACCACCAAGTGAGCAATCTATGTCAATCTATTGGTGCCAACCCTCGTGAAAATTTTGAAACTCACATTTAGTAGACATATCGGCCAAAGCTATTCAATACGAATTGCTCCTTCTTTCTTTGGCAACAACGCTATCGTTCCAAAGTTAAGATGGAAGAGTTGTAGTTGGCCATTGAATAGGTCCTGGAACATGGGCAGAAGGTCTCCCTTTATCATATGCCAACATTTCTTATAGAATTCGTCAAGAAACCCATCTGGTCCTGGCGCCTTATTCGGTTTCATTTGCAAAATTGTCTCAAACACCTCTTTCTCTGAAAGTGGTGTAGATAAAATCTCTTTTCATCTGACCGAAGCTAAGGAATGTCCTCAACCACGAGCTCATCGAGGGACACATGATTGTCCATAGGAGGCCCAAAGAGTTGTTTATAATAATTTGAAATATATAGCTTAAGGTTCTCATGACCGACCACCGTCCCTTCATCTTGCTTAAGTTGGATGATTTTCTTTTTCCTACGTTTTCCATTTGGAATCATGTGGAAAAATTGAGTATTCATCCACTTGGACAACTTTGAGAACCTTAGCACGCAAGGCCCACTTCATTTCTTATTCTCTAAGAAGATCATGAAGCTTCTGCTCTGCCTCCGACTTAGCAGCCTGCACAGTCCTATTGAGAAGGTTAGATTCTGCTTTGGGACCTAGAGTTTCAATCAATTGCAATAATCGTTCTTTTTCTTGCTTATAAATCCTGCTTTTGTTTCTAGTCCAACCCCTTAAAAATTGTCCAAGGTGTCTAATCTTGTTTTGCCACCGTTCAACATTGGAATTACCACTCACAGGCTTAGCCCATTCCATTGCAATAATATATAAGAAATTCTACTTTTTGAACCAACTCAATTCGAAGGAGAAAAGATTCTTTACCTATATGAGTCTCTTCACCCGAGTACAATAAAAAGGGTGTGTGGTCTGAGATTGCATGGTGCATAGCATGCACTGATACCAAAGGGTAATTTTGTTCCAATTCCGAAGTAGTCAGCACTCTGTCCAACTTCTCATAGGTCAGATTAGGCAACTAATTCGCCCATGTGAATCTTCTACCTGTAAGGTCGATCTCTCGCAAATTAAGACTCTCAATAATCGCATTGAACATGAATGACCACTGGCCATTGTAATTGTCATTATTCTTACCTTCTCTCCTCCTGATAATGTTAAAATCCCCTCCAACTAAAATTGGCAACATTTCCTCCCCACAGATCCTAACTAGATCAGCAAGGAAGTCAAGCTTAAGTTCAGGTTGGGCTGCGCCATACACTGCCACAAGAGCCCACCTAAAACCATCCAATTTGGACCTCACCCGAAACTTAACAACGAAGTCTTGTTGCACCACATTAATCATCTCTAAAGTTTTGCACTTCACCCCCAATAAGATCCCACCAGATCGTCCTCTAGGAGGCAAACGGTGCCAGTCAAAATCAACTCCACCCGATAAGGTTCCTAGGAATCATGAGGTGAAATTATGTCTACCAGTTTCAGTGAGGGCAATAAAGTCTAGTTTATACTAAATTGACGCTTCTGCAAGGAACCTTTTTTTAGCCAAGTCTGCTAGACCTCTGCTATTCCAAAACATTCCTTTCATTAGTCATCATGAATTTTTTCTTATGTTTGACCCTCTCACTTCTTCGTATTGCCGATGTCAGATAAACTTTCCTTTTCCAGGAATGTTTTGGTTTATCCGCCACCCCGTTCGCGTCCGCGTGACTGGTGGAAGCTTGTGTCATACTCGCTAGTGGGACGTTAACTATATGTCCCTCAGACTCCACTTATTCTAACTCAACCTCGGCCTCGGAAGTTGGTACTAAGTCTGTACAAAAGGTCTATAGGGGCGACAACCCCAAATTATTAATCTCAATCTCATTTATTGGTTTTACTGCCACAATATTGCAAATAATCTAAGAAGCTCTCTTCGTTTCCAGGTCTAATAAAACATTAACAGATTTAGCAATTTCCTTCCCATTTGACCCAAGTGAAACTCCTAGATTAGTTGCATTGCTAATGATCTCACATTCAGAAAAATGCAATATGGAGCACCTAGTATTGACAGACATACCTGTAGTTGCCTCGATATCATGAAGCTTGGCTGCCCTCGTAGCGTGCCCTAACCGTAGGTCGGCGGCGTCGGGTTGGGCCTGAACCCGGTCACTGACCTGCCTGTCAGCCGAAATTGGGTTCATGATCCCACCAAACACAATCACCTCAACCGTACTGCTATCCATCGACGTCAAGTCCTTCGCCATGCACCCCTCCGGCCCGTTAAGAGCAGCCATGGGACACGAGGGCAGCAGGACACCTCCTGCTGTCCCTCCCATCTTTCGGCGTTCTGGGATGGGGGTACCAAGACCTGCCTGCCTGTGACCCAGGACATGACTTCATCAACGGCCTGGTACGGCGCAGCTGCAAGATCCCAGGAGCAACACCCTCACGAGGGCCCCCGGCCTTGCGAGGTGAGAAACACCAAGACCCTCCGAGGAGCAGCTCCCCTAGCCGCCTCATGAGGAGCGGAGATCTCTACGCAAGCCCCCTGCCTCACGAGGCTTGCGATGACATGAGCCATGACGACCAAGGCTAGGCGAGCGCCAGCGGGCGCAGTCCAAGACAGTTTCTTCCTTGGTGCTATGGAGGCAAGGACGTACGCGGGTTCCCGAGGGATGCCCCAAAGGCTTCCATTCTAGTGCAACAAGATCAAGACCATGAGTTCGGTAGGACGGATGTCATCAGCAAGCCCACATCTGTGTCACGACTAGAAGCTTTGCAGGCGAAGACCACCTTTAATCAGGATAAGGTGTACCTCTTACCCCCCTACAAAATTGGCCACTGTGGTATTCCTTCCTGCCTAAGCTATGGGGGAAGAGAGTCGGGCCTAGTATAAAATAGTCTCCACTGTAGGAGAGGTGGATTGATTCTCTCCCTTTGAGCTCTCCCGAGGCTGCTCACCCACTATACTAGTTCATCCTCATCCTCCTCGCGAGGCAATCCACCACAAAGCGGGAGTAGGGTTTTACACCGCAAGGTGGCCCGAACCTGGGTAAATCTCTGTGTTCATCTCCTTTCCCTGCTCGCATGAACTCGACAAGGCCAAGCCATGAGGCGATGAGCTTGAGGCTGGAGCTAGGCTAGATCTTCGCACACGCCCCTGAGTTCGAACCTTGTTTGGGTCCGTAGAGTCCCGATTCCGACATTTGGCGCACCAGGTAGCGGTGTGTCGATATTATCCCTTCTGCTTCGCTCCTAGTCACTCCATCACCTTCATGGTCGACGCCGTCCGCTCTGCTGCTCGACCCGTCATCCCCGGCATCCCCGCGGATTGCCCGACCTTCACTCCTGACCTGCGCCGTGTGTGATGGCCGGTCAGGTTCAGGCCGGTGCTGCCCCCATGCTATGACGGCACGGCCGACCCCATGGAATTCCTCCAGCTGTATGCCAAGAGCATTCTGGCAGTTGGAGGTGACAACAAAGCCTTGGCGAACTGGCTGCCCCTGGCCCTCACAGAAGTTCCACGCTCTTGGCTTCGCGGCGTCCCGGAGGCCTTGATGTCCTATTGGGGAGAGATCTGCGGTCAGTTCGTCACGCGCTACGCAGCTCCTGGTGCCCACACGGTCGCCTACATCCTCGACAGGTCTCAAGCGCCTGCGTCCGGTCACCATGCCAAGCAGCTCTTCCGCCAGGTGAACGCCATTCAGCCTCAATATGAGACACCATGGGGCCGCGCACGACGCAAGGTCGCCTTCACCTTTGACTCCAAAGGTCATCCTGAATTTGTGGCCGCCGCCGGAGCACTCCCCATGCTCCGCGCGCCTACCATCAACAACGCCTCTGTCACCAAGACTCTCATCGACGGCGGCGCTGGCCTCAATGTGCTCTCTGTCGAGACCTTCGACATGCTTCAGGTGCCCTATGATCAGCTCATGCCCACCAAGCCGTTCTCTAGGGTGAAGGATGGCTCCGCCATCCCCCTGGGGAAAGTATGCCTCCTTGTCACCTTCGGCATGCGTGACAACTACCGTACTGAGCTCATCGAATTTGACGTGGCCTGCATCGGCCTCCCTTACAATGCCATCTTGGGGTACCCCTCCCTCACTAAATTCATGGCAGCGACACACCCGGGCTAAAACATCATCAAAATGCGAGGCAACGACAGCGTCATCACCGTGGCCGAAGATAAGGAGGATGCTGTTCGAGCACTCAAGCTTGCCTACAAGGCCGCAATGGCCTCACGTCCAGACACTAAAGAGGCCCTGGGGTCTCCCGAGGCCGCGCCCCCGAAGAAGTAGCTGTACTCCCAGGACCGTGCCGAGACAAAGAAGGTGCCCGTCGGCGATGACAACCCGGGCCTCACTTTCACCATCAACACCGGCCTGCCCTCAGATCAGGAGCAGGCGCTCGCCCGCTTCCTATAGACGAACAAGGACGTGTTCGCGTGGAAGGCGTCTGATCTAGTCGGCATCCCAAGGGAGGTAATTGAGCACCACCTGGTGGTATGCCCCAACGCCCGTCCAATGAAGAAGAAGGCGAGACGTCAGGCGCAGGAAAAGCAAGAGTGCATCGTCCAAGAGGTGCGCAAACTACACGAAGCCGGGGTCATTCGAGAGGTGCGGCATCCAGAGTGGTTCGCCAGCCCGGTCGTTGTCCCCAAGAAGGGTGGCCAGGAGCGCATGTGTGTCAACTTCACGAGCCTCAACAAGGCTTGCCCTCAGGATCCTTTTCTGCTTATGTGTATCAACCAGATCGTGGACTCCACCGCAGAGTGTGATCTACTGTGTTTCCTGGATGCCTTCTCGGGCTATTATCGGATCAAGATGGCAGTGGAAGATGTCGAGAAGACAACCTTCATCTCCCCGTGCAGCATGTATTGCTACATCTACATGCCCTTCGGGCTGAGAAGCACCCTCACCACCTTCCAGCGGCTCATGCGCATCGCGTTGGGGCCACAACTGGGGAGAAACATAGAGGCATACATTGACGGCATCATGGTCAACTCGCACAAGGCGACGACCCTGATCGAGGACATGGAGGAAATGTTCACAATTGTGTGCAAGGTAAACCTGAGGCTCAATCCCGAGAAGTGCGTTTTTGGGGTCCTGTCTGGCAAGCTGCTCATTTTTCTCGTCTTGCACCGAGGAATAGAAGCTAACCCAGAGAAGGTCAAGGCTATCGATAAGATGCACCCTCCTCAGACCCTCAAGGAGATGTAGAAGATGGCTGGATGCGTGACCTCCTTGGGGCGCTTCATTTCCAAACTGGTTGAGCGCATGCTGCCGTTCTTCAAGCTGATGAAGAGAAAAGGCCCCTTTGAGTGGAACCCTGAGGCAGAGGCAGCCTTCGAAGACCTCAAGAAATACCTCACGAGCCCTCCCATCATGATGGCGCCCCGCCCCTGCGAGCATGATAACCCACAAGTATATGGGATCGTAAAAAAAATTCAGGGTAGAGTATTCAACCCAAATTTATAGATTCGACACAAGGGGAGCCAAAGAATATTTGCAAGTATTAGCAGCTGAGTTGTCAATTCAACCACACCTGAAGCTTAATATGTGCAACAAAGTGATCAGTAGCACAGTAATATGATAGTTTTAATAATAGTAGCAACAACAATAGTAACTGTAACAGTGATACAGTGATTTTGTAGCAAGTGTAATAGTGACAGTAGCGATAGTAACTTAGCAAGATAAATATGTAGGAAAATCATAGGCATTGGATTGGTGATTTGTTGGATGATATTCATCATGATACAGTCATAACCTAGGGCGATACATCACTAGCTCCAGTTCATAAATATAATGTAGGCATGTATTCCGTAAATAGTTATACGTGCTTATGGAAAGAACTTGCATGCCATCTTTTGTCCTACCCTCCCGTGGCAGCGGGGTCCTATTGGAAACTAAGGGATATTAAGGCCTCCTTTTAATAGAGAACCAGAACAAAGCATTAGCACACGGATAATACATGAACTCCTCAAACTACGATCATCACCGGGAGTGGTCTCGACTATTGTCACTCCGTGGTTGCCGGATCATAACACATAGTAGGTGACTATAACTTGCAAGATCAGATCTAGAACATGAATATAATGGTGATAACATAAACGGTTCAGATCTGAAATCATGGCACCCGAGCCCAAAGTGACAAGCATTAAGCATGGCAAAGTCATAACAACATCAATCTCAGAACATAATGGATACTAGGGATCAGGCCCTAACAAAACTAACTCGATTACATGACGAATCTCATCCAACTCCTCACCGACTAGCGAGCGTATGAAGGAATTACTCACTCCCGGTGGGGAGCATCATGTAATTGGTGATGGAGAAGGGTTGGTGATGACGAACATCGAAGATCTCCCTCTCCAGAGCCCCAAACGGACACCAGATCTGGCCTCCTGATGAAGAACAGGAGACTGCGATGGGGATAACTGTTTCTGTCACTTCCTCATCAAGGGTTGGCGTCCATTCCGCAATGAACTCTGCCAATGCCTTGCTCTGGATTGTTGATGTGCTCTCAAATTTCAGACCAAAACTGGTCAACTCCAAAGCCCACTCCACTATTCTGCCGGTAGCCTCCAGGTTTCGGAGTATCCTTTGCAACGGGAAGCGAGTGAGAATCGTGATATCATGGTATTGGAAGTAGTGGCATAGTTTCCTCGAGGCCATGATGAGACCAAAGATCAACTTTTGCATGCCAGAGTATCTTGATCGAGCCCCCTGTAACAAGGAACTGACGAAGTACACTGGGCGCTGCACCACTTTCTTCCTTGCCATGTCCTTGGGGTTTCTCTTGCTGTCGTGCTCATTTCTTCCCTGATCCTTATCTCACTCAGCCGGTCCTTGCTCACTTTCTGCTTCGTCCACTTCCCGTTGTGCCACCAAGGCTACGCTAACCACTTGGTTGGTTGCCTCTAAGTATAGCAGCAACGACTCTTGTGGCTTGGGAGCAACTAAGGTGGGCACAGAGGACAAGTAGGCCTTCAACTCTTGCAAGTCTGCATCTGCTTCTAGAGTCCACTTCATGGGCCCTTCCTTCTTCAGGATTTTGAAGAACGGCAGAGCGCGCTCGACAGACTTGGAAATGAATCTGCTTAGCATGGAAACACACCCTGTCAGATGCCTCGCATCCTTGATTGTTCTTGGTGCTTGGATCTGCTCGATGGATTTAATCTTGTTGGGGTTGGATTCGATACCCCGATGGGACACAAGGAACCCAAGTAGCTTGCCAGAGGGAACGCCAAACACACACTTCTTCGGGTTGAGCTTCAAGTTGATCTTGTGCAGATTCACAAATGTCTCCTCCAAATCCTGGATAAGAGTTGCTCTATCTTTGGTCTTGACTATGATGTCATCCATATAAGCTTCAATTTTTCTATGCTACCGTGGATCGAAACTAATCTGGACTGCCCTTGCAAAAGTAGACCCGACACTCTTTAATCCGAATGGTATGCGGATAAAACAGTACGTACCGCATGGGGTGATGAACGAGGTCGTCTCTTCATCTTTCTTGGACATGTAGATCTGGTGATATCCAGAATATGCATCTAGGAAGGAAAGCAAATCACAGCCCAAAGTGGAATCCATGGTCTGATCAATGTGCCACAAGGGAAATGGGTCCTTCGGGCAAGCCTTGTTGAGATTTGTGAAATCCATGTAAAGCCTCCATTTCCCGTTAGCCTTTCGGACCACCACTAGATTTGCTAGCCAAGTGGGATGGAGCACTCCTTTGAGGAAACCAACAGCTTCAAGCTTCTTGATCTCCTCTACAATAAACTACTGCCTCTCCAAGGCATGCTTCCGGACTTTCTGCTTGATGGGTTGGGCATGTGGGCAGACAGCAAGGTGGTGCTTGATTACCTCCCTAGGAACACCAGGGATATCAGATGGTTGCCAGGCAAATACATCAATATTCACCCGCAGGAAGGCAACGATCGTGCTTTCCTATTTGTCATCAAGGGTGGCACTGACGGTGAAAGTACCATCAATGCTAGCCAGCCCTGTCAGGACCTTTTTCACTTGTGGAGAAATAACCTTGGTCCTTTTGCTGTTGGAGCTCTCCGGAAAGTCATCAATAGTCGCAACACATTTCGAAGAGGTACACTTCCCGGATTCCTTGCCAGTGTCCTTGCTATCCTTCTTCTTTCCTCTGTTCTCCTTGGCGGGAACTACTACTGTCGCTGCCTCTGCTGCGACTGTGTCCCGATACATCTTGTCCATGCAAATGATTGTGTCCTTCTCATCTGATGGGATGGAAATGACTCCAACTAGCCCAGGCATCTTCAACATGTCGTAGGCATAGTGGGATGCCACCATGAATTTAGCCAAGGTTGGTCATCCAAGGATCCCATTGTATGGCAAGGGAAGGTCGGCCACATCAAACACAATCTTTTCAGTCTGATAGTTCAACTCCCCTCCAAATGTCACAAGCAACATGATATTTCCCTTAGGATAGCTCCTGCGAGGATTAACTCCTTGAAACATGCCGGTGACCTCTAACTCCTATTCCGCTATCTGTAGTCTGCCGATAACCTTTGGGGAAATCAGATTTAACCCGGCCCCGCCGTCCACCAATATCATAGTGACCTTGAGGTTGCGAATTGTTGGAGAGACCAACAATGGCAAACACCCTACCGCAGTGGTACAGTCAGGATGATCCTCTTCGTCAAAGATGATGGGCATGCGTGATCATTTGAGTGGTTTTCGGGCCTCTGGTGCTGGTTCCACAACATTGACCTCACGCGCCCACCATTTGAGTCGGTGGTGAGAGGAGTGCAGGGATGTGCCTCTGTCAATGCACAGGGATTCAGTGGCCTTCTGAAACTCTTGCTCACTGGTTTTCTCTTCATCCCCTCCATCACTCTCACCGTCACAGGCTTCCTTCTCTTGACCTCTAGAGGGTTTCCCTTTGTTCCAGAGGGGTTTGCCGGGGCGATTTACTTCACCAGCTTGACCCTTACCACTAGCGACATTCTGACTCTTTTCCTTGTCATGCTTCTCGTACTCAGCTCTTTGCCTCTTGACAAGCTGCTCAACCTGATAACACTCTTGAAGGTCGTGGCCCTTGGTCCAATGAATCTTGCAATACAACCCACCGCCTTTCCCGGCCTTCTCGGCAGCCGTAACTTCATCGCAGTCAGCGCACACGGCAGCTTCCTTGCCGGGGGCTTCGGTCTTGGCCGTCTTGCTTGTACTAGGCATACTCGATCCTTCAACAATCATCACTGCCTTATCCTTGTGCCTCTTATTGCGCTTCTTTCTCTTCTTCTTACTGGTGGATTCGTCATCATCCTCTGAGTCAACATTGACGCAGTCCTCCTCTCTGGGCAACTTCCTTCCCTCCTCCATCCGAGCACACTTATCCACCAAGGTGTAAAGCTCATTCACAGTCTTGGGCAACCGTACGTTCATCTTGGAATGAATCCTACGGTTGCGCACATTGGACTGGAAGGCGGCTATCACAGCTGCCGGATTGATATTCGGGATATTCCTATGGACTCTGCTAAATCTCTGCAAATATTTTCGGAGAGTTTCTCCTTCTTTCTACTACAGAAGCTGCAAATCGCTCGGCCGGCCTGGTTCTTGATGGCCGCCAGTCAAGGCGCCAATGAACTCATGGCACAAGTCAGCCCTTGACGAAATTGAGTTCTCCGGCAGGTGCATCAGCCAGGACCTCACATTGGACTTGAGAGCCAAAGGGAAGTAGTTGGCAAATACCTTCTTATCTCTTCGCCCAGAAGCTTGAACAACAATGGTGTAGATGCTCAGAAACTCTGCCGGGTTTAGCCTCCCATCATACTTCTTGGGTATCTCTGCCTTGAACGTGCGGACGGCCGGCCAACGGACTTGCCGTAGCTCACGAGTAAAGTCAGGGCACCTCGAAAGGTAGGCACCCGCCAATACCGAGTGCAGGCTCGTCGATGTCAGGACCATCACACCCATCAGTCTGGTGGCGATCATCGCGGCGTTGCTCAATGACAATGCGCGCATCTTCCCTCCGCCTGTCCTCCGGAGCTTGCCGCCGATCTAGACGCGCTCGAGGGTCAGAAGAGGCCATCGAGATGTCGTCAGGTTCTTGATTCTGCCGTGCTCATGCTGGCTGACGTGGCGGGGACTGTACTATGGGGGTGGCCCCTTCCGTACAACCAGTAGCATGAGCCGTTGTCTTTGCTTGGGGATGCTGTGGCGTGCCAGCTCGTTGTGAGCCCCGAGCCTCGGCGAAACTGAGTAGGCTCTGGATGGTGGCACACCACTTATCAATTTTCTCAGCCGTTGGTGGGAAGTTGACTAGCAGCTGAGCCCGCACCATGGCCTCTGTAGCTGCACTTGGCTTGGGTGATGACGACGGAGATCGTACCGTCGCTCGGCTCCCAACGGTGCCATCAACGACAGTATCACGTCCCCGCTGTTGCAGGGCGGCCACCTGGATAGCATGGTGGCGTGGCGAAGGCACTTGAGGGCCAGCGGCTCCGTCAGGCACAATGACTTGGTTGACTCGTCCCGGGGGAGGCGCACGCGCTGCGGTCGCTCTTGTGATGGGGGCGACCGGAGGGCGGCGATTTGCCCCGGACCGAGCGCCATCGCTACGGCTGTGCCTGTCGGCGAGAGGAAGGGGTGTGGACGGAGTAATCCATTCACTCGTACCTCGTGGAGCGTGGCCGTCGGGGTGTTGCTGATGTCGCTCTCCCACGGTGTCTCCCGCTTCTGCTTCATCCGCGGGGGAAGTGGTGATGGTGCCGCCTGCTCTGACCACATCCCCAGTAGCGTCCACATCCTCGCACGCTTCCGCACCTCCCGTAGCATTGGTGGTTGCGGGCAGCGGAGCCTTTGAGGTGGACGGATGAGCTGAAGCACCTGATTTCTTCTTGGGTGCCATGGTTGATGGCGCCGTCGAAGACGAAGATGACGATGAAGATGACACGCTGCACATGCTTTCAGGTTCGCACAAGTGATCCCCCTACTTGGCGCGCCAAAGATGTCACGGGTAACCATGACCACCTATGGGACCAAGGGTCCCTTGCTGGTTCGGCAGGGGGATGCCACGTTGCACAAAGAGCAGATGAGCGTGTGGCAGCACGGCAGAGATCACACAAGCAATTTTACCCAGGTCCGGGCAACCGTGAGGCGTAAAACCTTACTCATGCTTTGGTGGATTGTTGGTGGAAGAACGATGGTGGAGCATAGTACACTTTCCCAGCAGGGGTTGCCTATGGGCTACCGTGGCTACATGTGTATGAGTGTGTGGGTTTCCAATTTTCCAACCCTGGTGCCATAATCTTGTTCCCGTGCCTGTGCATAGTTAGGTCAACATACCCAGGGTCTGTTGCACCGACAGTTGGCATTAATACCTTTTTTCTTCATAGATTTCTTTGCCTCTTGCATATCTTCAGGACTGAGATATAAAATACCCCTCTTCTTAGGAGTGGGTTTAGGCGGTGTTTCAGGAGGAGTCCAATCATCATAATTTTTCAATACATTATTGAATAATTCTTCAACTTGCTCAATAGTTCGTTCCCTGAAAACACAACCAGCATAACTATCTAGGAAATCCCTAGAAGCATCGGTTAGTCCGTTGTAGAAGATATCAAGTATTTCATTTTTCTTAAGAGGATGATCATGCAAAGCATTAAGCAATATGACAAGCCTCCCCAAGCTTGTGGGAGACTCTCTTCTTCAATTTGCACAAAGTTAATATTTTTTGCAAGGCAGCTTGTTTCTTATGAGCAGGCAAATATTTTTCAGAGAAGTAATAAATCATATCCTGGACTATGCACAAAACCAGGAGCAAGAGTGTTGTACCAAGCTTTAGCATCACCCTTTAATGAGAATGGAAATAATTTGAGGATATAGTAATAGCGAATCTTCTCATCATGAGCAAAAAGGGTGGCTATGTCATTCAACTTAGTGAGATGTGCCACAACAGTTTTAGTTTCATAACCATGGAAAGGATCAGATTCAACCAAAGTAATTAACTCTGAGTCGATGGAGAATTCATAATCCTTATCATCAATAAAGATAGGTGAAGTAGCAAACTTATGATCACATTTCATTTTAGCATTCAAAGATCTTTCTTTATACTTGCATAATAATGTTTCTAGATCATCTCTATCCTTACAAGCAAGAATATCTCTAGTTACCTCCTCACTCATAGCATAACCTTTCGGTACCTTTGGCAATTCATATCTAGGAGGGCTAGTTCTAGTAGGTGTTTCAAGATTTTCAATTTCAAGCTCATCATCAGTTTCAACAATATCATGCTGTCTTACTCTAGCAATTTGTTCATCAAGAAATTCACCTAGTGGCACATTATCATCAAGCAAGATACTAGCATCATCATGAGTAGCATTCATAGCACAAGTACCATCATCACCAACTTGCGACATATCAGAATTAATAGCATGTGGTGGTGTTGCAAGTTTACTTATAACAGAAGGTGAATCTAAAGCGGACTGGATGGCAGTTCTTACCTCCCCTCGTCTTCGAGGAAAAAATATTAGTCTTAGCATCCTTCAGATTCTTCATAGTGATAATATGATAATAATCCCAAGTGACACAACAATTATGGCTATGCTCCCCGGCAACGGAGCCAGAAAAAGGTCTTGGTAACCCACAAGTATATGGGATCGCAACAATTTTTGAGGGTAGAGTATTCAACCCAAATTTATAGATTCGACACAAGGGGAGCCAAAGAATATTTGCAAGTATTAACAGCTGAGTTGTCAATTCAACCACACCTGAAGATTAATTATCTGCAGCAAAGTGATCAGTAGCACAGTAATATGATAGTTTTGATAATAGTAGCAACATCAATAGTAACAGTAACAGTGATAATAGTGATTTTGTAGCAAGTGCAATAGTGATAGTAGCGATAGTAACTTAGCAAGATCAATATGTAGGAAAATCGTAGGCATTGGATCGATGATTCGTTGGATGATATTCGTCATGAGATAGTCATAACCTAGGGTGATACAACACTAGCTTCAGTTCATAAACATAATGTAGGCATGTATTCCATAAATAGTCATACGTGCTTATGGAAAGAACTTGTAGGACATATTTTATCCTACCCTCCCGTGGTAGCGGGGTCCTATTGGAAACTAAGGGATATTAAGGCATCCTTTTAATAGAGAACCGGAACAAAGCATTAGCACATGGTGAATACATCAACTCCTCGACCTACGGTCATCACCGGGAGTGGTCTCGACTATTGTCACTCCGAGGTTGCCGGATCATAACACGTAGTAGGTGACTATAACTTGCAAGATCGGATCTAGAATTTGAATATAATGGTGATAACATAAACGGTTCAGATCTGAAATCATGGCACCCTGGCCCAAAGTGACAAGCATTAAGCATGGCAAAGTCATAACAACATCAATCTTAGAACATAATGGATACTAGGGATCATGCCCTAACAAAACTAACTCGATTACATGATGAATCTCATCCAACTCCTCACCGACCAGTGAGCCTACAAAGGAATTACTCACTCCCGGTGGGGATCATCATGGAATTGGCGATGGAGAAGGGTTGGTGATGACGAAGATCGAATATCCCCCTCTTCGGAGCCCCAAACGGACTCCAGATCTGGCCCCCTGATGAAGAACAAGAGATGGCGGTGGCTCCATCTCGTGAAATGCGATAATTTTTTCTCCTTCATTTTTTTCTAGAAAAATAGTATTTTATAGCATCGGTTTCAGGGTTTGCGGGGCCACCAGGTGGGGACAACCAACCTAGGCGCGCCTGGAGGGGGTGGCGTGCCCTGGTGGGCTGTGCCACCCAGGTGCCCCCTCTGGTGGTTCTTGGCTCCAGAAATTCTCTTTTATTGTATGAAATTTCCTCACAAAGTTTCGTTCCATTCCAAGAACTTTTATTTCTGCACAAAAACAACACCATGGTAGTTCTGCTGAAAACAGCGTCAGTCCGAGTTAGTTTCATTCAAATCATGCAAATTAGAGTCCCAAACAAGAGGAAAATCGTTAGGAAAAGTAGATACGACGGAGATGTATGAGAGCCCCTGGTGCTTTACTTGGCAGCCACCACACACTCGGCCAGTGCGGCGCTCCTGGCGGTCCGGAGGAATGCGTCGACACCCGAGGGGAGCCCGAATGCTCATGCAAGGCTGTAAAGCCCCCCGAGCCCTCATCACCTCAGGATGACGCCCCTGTGGGCTCTGCCTCCCTGTCGCTCGATGAGGCCCCTGGGCCTCACTCCTCCTGTGCAGAGCAGGTTGCTGATGGTGTCCCGTGCCTCCTCGAGCATCCGGTCTAACTCATCAGCACGGTGCTCAGGGACGCGTGTGTTACCCTATGACACAGAAGCCCCGCCTCGCGCTCCTGGTCGCCTCGAGGAAGCCGCACCATTATTTCTAGGGCCACCCCATCAAGGTTGTGTCTGTGTACCCCGTGGAGAGGGTGCTCCGCAGCCCGAAAGCTTCTGGTAGGGTCACTGAGTGGAATATCAAGCTACAGGCCTTCCAGTTGGAATTCAGCACGACCAGGGTAATCAAGGGTGTGGCGCTCCCCGACTTTGTGGTGGAATGGACAGATGCGCGCGACCAGGAACTGCGCAAGGATAGGTCCTTGGTGCCGGGTGACGAGGCGCCAGATGGTTGGTTCATGCACTTCGACGGAGCCTTCATGCGGCAAGGTGCAGGAGCCGGAGTCATGCTCGTTTCCCCGACCAACGACAAGCTCCACTACACCATTCTGCGTTGCTTTCAACACGACAAGAAGGTCTCCAACAACATCGCTGAGTACAAGGGCTTGATCACTGGGCTCAAAGCCGTGGCCGCCATAGGGATCATACGCCTCATCACAAAGGGTGATTCCCAGCTCCTCATCAACTTCTTCAACAGGGAGTAGAAGCTGAAGGACGAACACATGGCGGCATACATGGAGGAGGTACGCAAAATCAAAAAGAAATTATTGGTCTTGGAGCTGCAACATGTCTCGAGGGGTGCGAACAAGGATGCAGAAAACATTGCCAAGCAAGCGTCGCATCGCGAACCTCAAACCCCCGGTGTCTTTGAAGAATAGCTCATCAGGCTGCCAGCCACGCCCAGGATGTCGGGAACGATGCTACCTCAGGAGGAGCTGCCTCTCGCGCCACACACAGGCGCCCCGGCCTGTGGCCCGACCTCAGGAGCCCGCCTGCTCCTAGCACTGGCGCCTCAGGAGGGCAGCTAGACCCAGGAGTTCGAGGCGTACCTGCTCCATGACACTCTGCCTGAGAAGGAGGAGGACACGGAGTGTGTGGCCTGCCAGACCATCGCTTACTGCCTATAGGATGGCAAGCTGTACCACAGGTGCCCTAACGACATCTTGCTAAGGTGCATTTCAAAAGACCAAGGGCGCGAGCTGCTGGCAGATATCCACATGGGAGATTGCGGGCACCATTCTTCGTTGCGCACCCTCGTGGGAAACGTGTTCCGTAGCGGGTTCTGCTGGCCTACGGCGCTCCACGGCACCACTGAGCTGGTCCGATCCTGCAAGGCCTGCTAGTTCCATGCCGAGTAGATTTATCAGCCTACGCAAGGGCTCCAGACCATCCTGCTCTCATGGCCTTTTGTGGTCTAGGGACTGGACATACTGGGCCCGTTTCCTCGGGCGTCCGACGACTACTGTTGTCTCTACGTCGCCATCGACAAGTTCACTAAGTGGGCGAAGGTGGATCTTGTATGCACCATCCCCGAAGGATTTGCCATCAAGTTCATCAAGGGACTCGTCATCCGATTCTGGGTCCCCAACCGCATCATCAGCGACAATGGCTCCCAGTTCACAAGCAATCTCTTTAGGACATATTGTGCTAACCATGTAACACAGATATGTCATGCTTCGGTGGCGCACCTGTGGAGCAAGGACCAGGACGAGCACGCCAACGCGGAGGTCTTGAGGGGCCTCAAGACTAGAAGCTTCATGAAGAAGCTTGCTGCCTGCGGTAGGGGTTGGCTAGACGAGCTGCAGTCCGTGTTGTGGTCTGTCCGCAGCACTGCGACTAAGCCCACCGGCGAGACCCTATTCTTCCTCTTTTATGGGGTCGAGGAGGTTCTCCCTCTCAAGATCAAGCATCATTCCCCGCAGGTCTTGGCATTTGATGAGGCATGCTAGGATGTCTCGCGGGGAACTGATCTTGTCCTCGGAGAGGAGGCCCGCTGCCGAGCCTCCCTTCACGCCGCATGGTACTAGTAGGCGCTGCGGGGCTACCAATGCCACAATGTCCGCCCTCGGACTCTCGAAGTCGGAGACCTCATCCTGAGGTGGGTCCTCTCTAGGGAGGGCCTCCATAAGCTCTCACCCATGTGGGAGGGCCCGTTCAGAGTCGCCCGTGCACCTCCGCAAGTTCTACCCGTGAAACTCTCACGTAATAATGAGTGGGTTGTACACGCCTAGAGTCTCCCGGTGCACCATTTCACGGCCTCTCGGGAGCTCCCGCTCATGCCACAGTGGAAGCCCCATGCTTCGCGCTAGCGGAAACGGTCGAACAACGACTATTCCCACCCCAAGTGGAGGCCCCATGCTCCATGCTGGTGGGAAGACTAGTATGAGCTCCGAACGCGGCCGTTTTTCATCCTTTCTTCTAACTGAATTTGCAATTTTTTGAAATGAAGTTTGAAGTTTTTGCATCTTTGTTTGAAAAGGGTCGGAGTTTTCTCCTTGTAATGTTTCCTTTCTTGACTCTCTTTTTTAGGACGTCAGTGCCTGTTTGTTCCTCCCTCTCGCGCGCCCCGCGAGCAGGGGCTGGGCATGTGTTTACGCTTGGGCCAGCCCCAGAGGCATAGGACCCAGGATGCGACAGCCACGTGTCCGCCCATGTGCACACCTCGCCAAAACTCTAGCGTCTAAGTCCTCATGCAACACCCTCGAGCGAGCCAGCAGGCACATACAGCCTGCGGTCCTTGAGATCAGGAGTGCTCACCCCAGGCCTTGTCCCGCGCATCGCGACCTGACATACCAGCGGCGACAAAGCTCACCCGAGGGCCGGGTCTTGAGGACATAGGGCAGCTTGTGGGACTCGCCTTGATTCACTTCAGAGCAGAAGCAGAGGACTAGGCTCCAGGAAAGCGCGCTCTCACGACGCAGAGGCACCTCACGACTCATGAGTACCCAGAGCTAAGTCACCTTCTCTACATCAAGCACGAGCTTTATTATTGACACCACACTTCTGTTTCAGCGTCCCGGTTAAGTGGACACCCGTATCATCCGAAAGCTGCCTGCATGTCAAGGGGGACCTCCTGAGCATCGCGTCTCAGGGGCTCTTACCGCACCTTGGGTCACTCACCTCCTGGCCTTGCACACGACTTCGCGACCTGGCATACCAGCGATGACAGAAGCTTACCTGGGGACTGGATCCCGGCGACGCAGGGCACTAAGCTGTCGCGAAGGGAAAGGGCTTAAGTTTAAACGGGAGACGCAAACACAACTCAGAAACAGGAATAAACATTACGATAAAAGGCACAAGCGCCGCATTTTCTTACACGCTCCCACGGGGCCTTTCATGACTTTGATGCAGGAAATAAAAACAAAAGAAGCAGCCTCCAGAGGGCCGCAGCTCCTGAGGTGCTGACTCCAGCATCGCGATGCCTAGTCCGAGTCCTCCTCGACCGGGGTGCGGCAACGTGGCGGCTCGTCATAGTCATCGTAGCTTGAGCTCCCCCTAGTGGAGGTGCCGCCGCTTTGGGAGGCATCGCGGCCGCCGCCAAGGGCAAGTTCGCCGCCCTGTTGGCCGTCATTGTCGGAGAGGTTATTGCCGCCCTTCTGGCCGTACTTGTTGGAGAGGTGGTCACCGCCACTGCTGTCACCCTCCGGGCAGCACCCCAGGCGCACGCCGTCTTCCTTGAAGATCTTAACGAAGAGTGTCATCGCCCCGTCGTAGTTGAAGTGGAAGGTGTGCCTACCCTTTGGGACAAGGGCACGGGCGAACGTCTGCCACCCATGGGTCAGGTACACGTAGCCTGAGGGAGTGGCCTCGACCTCCTCCTATGAAGACCGGTTCCAGCAGCCGTCAGGCTGTAGCCACAGCCCGACGAGCCCTTCGACCGGTAGCCCGCTCCCCCCCTGAGCATGGGAGCTAGATCCAGGTGCCCGCCGACCTATCCATCCACACCACGAACTCTCGGGCCATGTCTTCCGAGTGGGACCGCGGGTGAGGGGGACGGGCGGCCATCGTGTGCCTCCCCCTCTGGAGCCGATGCGAACCGCCAATGCAAAGCGGCCACCCCCCCCGAGAAGACGCCACGGGTGTAGTCGTGGACTTGCGGTGGCGGCCTCTCCCCCTCTTGGGTGGTGGCGACTCTGGTCCCTCCTTGGGGGCCTTCTCCTTCTTGGTGGCGGAGAACCTCCTCACTGGCGCCATGGCTGTTGCGGCAAAAATTTGGAATGAAGAAGCGAGAAGACAAAGATGTGCTAGCGGCTCCACTCCCCTTGCCCTGTTATAGGCGATCGGAGAAAGCCAACCGGCGTCCCTTCACATTCGGGGCAACAAAGACCCTGTGGTGCATGCCAGGCTTTTGTCAACCGGGGCAGTTGCCGAGGCGATGTGGGGAAGTGGAGGCTGTCGGTGTCAAAACCGTCGGATCTCGGGTAGGGGGTCCCGAACTATGCGTCTAAGGCTAATGGTAACAGGAGGCAGGGGACACAATGTTTACCCAGGTTTGGGCCCTCTCTATGGAGGTAATACCCTACTTCCTGCTTGATTGATCTTGATGAGTATTACAAGAGTTGATCTACCACGAGATCGTAGAGGCTAACCCTAGAAGCTAGCCTATGATTATGATTGTTGTTGTCCTACGGACTAAACTCTCCGGTTTATATAAGCACAGAGTGGCATCTTTTAATTAGCCTCGGGACACATCCTTCGCACATTGCTCCGCCACAAGGCGGGAGCCCTTCAGGACATTGTCATGGTAATTTTCGGGCCGACGGTGCTCCTTGCCCTTTGGTGGCCCTTCGGCATCCATCTTTGCCCAGTGCACTTTTGCGCAGGTGAAGGCCATGCGCACACCTTCAATGCAAACTGACCGCTTTATGACTTCAAGCCGCGGGCAGGCACTCACAAGCCGCTTTACGAGACCAAAGTAGCTGCTGGGCATAGGCTCGGCAGGCCACAACCGGGCTATGAGGTCCTTCATGGCCAGTTCGGCTACCTTGTGTAGTTCGACCAGTTGCTTCAGCTGGTCGCTCAAGGGCAATTGATGTTCTGTCCCAAGATACTGAGACCAGAACAACTTCTCCTTCGATCTCCCTTCTTTGGCTTGGTAGGACTCTGCGGCATCAGATATGCTACAACGGTAGATCTGCGAACGCTCCTGGATAGCTCCAAATTCAGGTAAGTAAAAGGAAAGTCTCCTTCACATGCTTGCTTTGCATAATGAATGCCTTACCCGCCACAATCTTCTTGGCCGCCTGAATCTCCTGGAGGGCCTTTTGGGCTTCGGCTTTGGCATCTTGCACGCTCTGGAGGGCCTTAGCAAGGTGGACTCTTGAGTCTTAGAGTCAAGCTCCAAGGACTCCTATTTCTGGATGAAATCCTGGACGCCTGCTTATTCACATAGACATCTTCTGTTAGACTCCTGTGAATGTTATTTGATCCTCTGTTCGGCTTTTCTTTTCGAGCACCAAACAGAGCATCAGGGGCTACTGTCTATACTGTGATATTCTCTTACAATTTTATTGTTTACCTCAAAGCCTGTTAGGAGGCTAGCGCAGGCTTCGGTCAATCCGCCTTTTGCGGACCGGACCTTCTCAATCACCGTACTCATAATGGTACAGTGTTCTTCATCAATGGAAGCGTCGCGAAGCACTTCCAGCAAGTTGTCCGATGCCTCTGGATGGACAGAGGTCATCGGTACAGGCGGCTCGCCCCCCTTAGAGAGAGGCTGCCTGCCTGAATTCGGAACCACTTGGGTTTCCAGAGCCGTATTAGGTTGGGGGCCAAACTTGTTGCGGCCCCCGTTAACAGAGTACATGGGGGTCTTCCCCCCATGTGCCCGACGTCTGGGATTTCACCTGGGGGAGTCTCCAGAACTGTCTCCCCTTGGACCGGTATCCTCTGAGACAACACCTCGGTATCGTCCGTGGGCCTGGGGGAGGAGGCTGTCGGGAGTGAATCGCTGTTCATCGCCGACAGGCCCAAAGACCCCTCCGAAGAGGATACATCGATGTGGGATTTGGCCGGACTGCATATGCATGTTCGGCATGATAAGAAGCAATAAAGCAAAACATACTGGAAGTATTATAGTGTTCGGATACTAACGACTTAGCCAGGGGCTTGTCCCTAGGCTCCCACTCCTTGCCGTTGTAGGTGGCTGTGGTGGAATGGTCCGGAAGGAAGGTTTTACCGTTCTTGGACACCTCGGCCTCCCCAGACAGTGCGACCTTCCTCTCCCCCCCCCCCCCGGTTGGGGGGGAGGGATTTCCTCTTCCTCCTCCTCGTCTTCATTGGAGGAGTGCGTCTCGATGTCTTCAGACGTCACGTCTGATGCAACCTTGCACCGGAGACCTTTCCTAGTCCCCGCGGCTTTCTTCTTGGCCTTCTTCTCCAGCACCTCATAGGGCGCCGGAAACATCATCTTCTTTAGGAGAGGTGATGCTTGATCTTCAGGTAGCGGAGCCGGACAGTCAATCCGCTCCGTCGCTACCCAGTCCTGATTAAATCGGCATGGAGGCTTAGATTCCTCCCGCGGATATGCTGGTTGAAGGCACATCTTGCAAAATATAAAAACTCACCAGATGGGCTTGACATTTTGCGTTGAGCCTGCGATCTTTGGTTATGGGTGGTGGGACCTCGTTGGCCTTGAAGAGCACCTTCCAGACGTCTTCGTGCGTCGTGTCGAAGAGCTCTCGCAGCATCTTGTGTTCGCCTGGGTCGAACTCCCACAGATTGTAATCCCGTCTCTAACACGGAAGGATCCGGTGGAGGAGTATGACCTGGACCACGTTGAAAAGCTTGATTTTCTTGCCTATCATATTTTGGACACAGGTCTGAAGTCTGGTCAGCTCCACCGCTGAGCCCCAGGCTAAGCCCTTCTCTTTCCAGGAGGTGAGCCGCATGGGGATGCCGGATCAAAATTCAGGGGTTGCCGCCTAGTTGGTGTCGCGCGGCTCGGTGATGTAGAACCACCCCGATTGCCACCCCTTCACGGTCTCCACAAAGGAGCCTTCGGGCCAGGTGACATTGGGCATCTTACCCACCATGGCACCACCGCACTCCGCTTGCTGGCCGCCCACCACCTTTGGGTTCACGTTGAAGGTCTTCAGCCATAGGCCGAAGTGGGGTGTAATGCGAAGGAAGGACTCGCACACGAGGATAAACGCTGAGATGTTGAGGATGAAGTTGGTGGCTAGATCATGGAAGTCCAACCCGTAGTAGAACATAAGTCCATGGACGAACGGGTGGAGGGGGAATCCCAGTCCGCAGACGAAGTGAGAGAGAAACACTACCCTTTCCTGGGGTTTCGGGGTAGGGACGATCTGCTCTTCGACTGGAAGCTGGTGCGCGATGTTTGCGGACAGGTATCCGGCCTCCCAAAGCATCGTGATGTCCTCCTCTGTAACGGAGGAGGCCATCCACTTGCCTCCCGCTCCGGACATGTTCGGAATGACTTTGAGGAGAAGACGAATGCTTGGGCGCTGGAGCTCGAGCGAGAGAGAATGGATGAGCAGAGGAAGAAGAAGACGTGGGTGAAAAAGGGGAATCCCTCTTTATAAAGGCATAGAAACTATGCGCCTCCCCACTAGCCCTGGAAACTCGCTTATTCCCCAGACGCCATGTTAATGGCGCGGTTGGGTTACCCACACCCGTATTGATGAGAATCCCGTGATAAGGGGACACGATCTCTGCTTCAACAAGACGTGCCTATGAAACCGCCTCGCAGGATGTGCAGTAGCGGGTTGAGAAAAAAAGGTTCGAATAATGACCGGGCCGCGGCGTGATGTCACGCTATGAAAAAGTTGTCAGTAGATTAGACTTGTGGAATATTGTGCTCTCTACGATGATATGTGGAACTTGTTTTGCAGAGCCTAACACGATTCTTGTGTTCAAGATCTTCTTTGGAGTATTCGGAGAAGGAACCCGCCTTGCAATGCCGAAGACAATCTGCACGCCGGACTCATCGTCATTGAAGCCTGGTTCAGGGGCTACTGAGGGAGTCCTGGATTAAGGGGTCCTCAGACAGCCGGACTATATGCTTATGCCAGACTGTTGGACTATGGAGATACAAGATTGAAGATTGAAGACTTCGTCCCGTGTCCGGGTGTGACTCTCCTTTGCGTGGAAGGCAAGCTTGGCAATTCGGATATGTGGATTTCCTTTTCTGTAACCGACTCTGTGTAACCCTAGCCCCCCTCCGGTGTCTATATAAACCGTAGTGTTTAGTCCGTAGGACAACAATAATCATAATCATAGGCTAGCTTCTAGGGTTAGCCTCTACGATCTCGTGTAGATCAACTCTTGTAATACTCATATCATCAAGATCAATCAAGCAGGAAGTAGGGTATTACCTCCATAGAGAGGGCCTGAACCTGGGTAAACATTGTGTCCCCCGCCTCGTGTTACCATTAGCCTTAGACGCATAGTTCATGACCCCCTACCCGAGATCTGCCGGTTTTGACACCCACAGAGGCGCCCACGTCCCGTCGTGCGCCACGCGTCAAGCCTGGCCTTCACGCGATTGGGGCGCTCATCGCTTCGTCGTTTGCCCCTTGCCTTCGCTTCGAAGCCAGGCCGAGCGCGGCTTGGGCCCGGGGGCTACTCTTAGTGTTCTAGGATCGGGGGTAGCCAGACCTGCCTGCCTGCAGCCCAGGACATGACTTCATCAACGGTCCGGTACGGCCTAGATGCAAGACCCCAAGAGCAAGAACCTCATGAGGGCGCCCGGCCTCGCAAGGTGAGCAACACCAAGACCTCCCGAGGAGCGGCTCCCTTCTCCGCCTCACGAGAAGTGGAGATCTCTATGCAACTCTCTCGCTGAGGGAGTCCTGGACTAAGGTGTCCTCGAGCGTCCAGTCTATTAGATGTGGGCTGGACTAATGGGCTGTCAAGATACAAGGAAGAAGACCACCTCTCGTGTCCGGTTGGGACTCCCGTATGCATGGACGGCAAGTATAGGTGTCCGGATATACTATTTCCTTTCTGTTGAACTGACTTTGTACAACCCTAGGCCCCTCTGGTATCTATATAAACCGGAGGGTTAGACCGGAGGCAGGATCATAACATTGATAGGCTAGCCAACCTAGGGTTTATCCATTACGATCTCGAGGTAGATCAACTCTTGTAACCCCTATACCTATCGAATATAATCAAGAAGGAATAAGGTTTTACCTCCATTAAGAGGGCCCGAACCTGGGTAAACACTGTGTCCCTTTGATCATTGTTACCATCGATCCTCGGACACACAACTTGGGCCCCCCTACCCGAGATCTGCCAGTTTTGACACCGACATTGGTGCTTTCATTGAGAGCTCCGTTGAGTTGTCAGCAGAAGGAATTGATGGCTCGCCTCTTCATCAACGACGACGCTGTGTCTAGGGAAATCTTTCTCCCTGGACAAGTCTTTGTGTTTGGCAGCTTCGTGCTTCGCGCCAACTCAACCAGCCACCTTGAGCAGGTCGACAGTTACGCCCTTGGCCACCATATCAAGTTCGGAAACCTGAACTACATCACCGATATCCGAGGAAATCTGATCTTCGAGGGGTTTGCGGCCTCTATTGCCGCCCCCTGCCCTCATGAAGGAAGCTCTTCGGATCCACTCTTAGACCCTGTCCAGGGGTCGACACCCATGCCCACCCCGGCCTTAGATCTGGATCAGGTCATATCATCCGAAGATGGGAGGATCAGCCCTGCCGGACTCTTTTCTATCATGGAATTTCCTACCATAGACCTATATGCGATCTTGGACTCGCCTCCGGATGACAACTACGAATTGTCGAGGTCTGCGTCGATCGGGCCTGATCAAGTGTCTATCACCGAACCCAGCCCTGCAGATCCACAGACTCCTATCCGGCTTTCGCCCTTAGATGAAGCACTGGGCTTAATGCGGTCTCTCGACATTATAGAAGCTTTGCCTCCGAACTACACCTAGCATGGGCTGGGGGCTGAGAGCGGGGAATTTTTTGACCCACCCACCACCCACTTAATAGCCACTGTCGAGGATTTAACCAACATGCTGTACTATGCGTTCAAAGATATCAACGGAATGGACGACGGTGTCGACCTCGAACCAAGCCAGAACCCGCCTATCACTGGGCGTTGGACGGCCGCCTCTACCTATGATGTATACATGGTGGACACTCCTGAGAAGAAGGACGATGACGGCATTCAAGATCCAGGCAAGGACAAGCCCGTCGATGAACCACTAAAGCGCCAACGTCAGCGGCGCCGCTCACGATCGTGTCAGGCGAAGGATAGTAATACCTGCACCGGAGATAATGAGACTCTAGATAATGCCGAAGATCCCGAACACCCCGTCGAGCCCACGTCCGAACATGACGAGAGGGAGGAGGGTCAGTATAACCCCAAACACACTGATCATGAAGACTCGGAGGATAGTAACTACATGCCGATCTCCGAGGAGGTTGTTAGTCTCGGTGATGAGATTTTATCGTCCTAGAGGAACCTCTCGAACAAGAACGCTTCAAGTGAAGCCTGAAAAAGAAACAACAACAACTCAAAGCTGAATAGGACACGCTCAACGAAAGATGGACCAAGGTCCTGGCCGCCAAAGAGTATGCCTCCAAGTGACCAGTAAAGAATTACCCCAAGCGCAAGCTACTGCCACAATTGGACGACAAAGCCCTTGAGACAATGCCGTCAAAATACAATTATGCAAATCAGCCAGACCGACCACCACATGGACGGGACAAAACGGCACATCAAGCCAAACACCAGCCCACATCCTGATGAGGACATGACTACCTTGGATACGACCAAAAATATTGTATACATGCATATTTGTCAGGTGATTTCTAGTGCAAACTATTCAATAATCTATTTATGTTATCCAGAACAAAAATACTTCACACACTTTTGTGTTTTGTCTAATTGTAGGTGTATGGGACATTTGTACAATTCACATGTGAATATAAGGGACAAAGAGATGTTTACTTTCTGTTCAAAAAGTTTTCTCACGTCACTTTTGGGCCAAGAGAAGATAGAGTCCAAGTCTCTCACGTTCTGGATTCAGATTCGGACTACGCAGACATACCTGACTCAAAATGCCAACAACTTTTTCATACGGACTCCAAATTGGGTGATTATTTTTCTGTTGGAATCTAGATTTTGTGCTCTTTCCCGCCCAATTGGATTCACCTTCAAATTCGTCCGTAGCATTGAGATATCGACGAAACAATCAGACGCTGCAGCAGAATCCGAGTCAAACAACAAGTCCAAAGGTGTTGCATCACCTCCACTTGGGCCCATGAGCCTTGTACAACCTAGGGCTGGTTTTAGGATGCCTTGGGACGTTCTCCCACCTCCTTGGCTGCCACCCTTCCTCCTATATAGGTAGATCCATCTAGTAGCTTTTTCCTTGGGATTTGTTTAGTTAAAAGTTAGCCAACGCAACTTCGTGTACTTCATTTGTGTCCAACGACCAGACTAAGACCACTTTCGGATCCCCACCATTATCAATACTCATCCATATTCACAATATTCAGATTGCTTTATCATATTCTTGCTTGTTCTTCGATTGCTTGCAGGAATAGACCTTCGTGGTCAGGCTGATCGTGCTTCCGGCATCGTCAGTAACCTCAGGAGATTGGTTTAGAGATTGCTAAGGTGCAACATCATGCACGTTTGTAGTCGGATCGTCAAAGTCGATTCCACCAAATCGATAATTATCATCTCATCGAAAGATCGGGACACCCCGCCTCTATCAGGTGGTATCAGTTTTTAGGTTGCTCGGTGAGAATTTCCAGTTTTCCCTAGATTAGATTTATTTTCTTACCTATTGTCCAAGAAAAAGCCACAAAAAAAGTTAGATCTATTCATCCTTTGTCCAAGCCAGTCTGAGCCATTGCAATTTTCTTTTCATTCTTTGCATTATTGAATTATTGGTTGCATCACCATGTCGAGTTGCTGGCCTTAGTGTCTAGTTCCTTTAGAGTTTCGAGTTCTGTTCACATTAGTCACGCCGCCGCTGCATCATTATCCCTTCCTTGTCCACCATCCCATCCATCAATTTCCACCACGTGCTACACATTGTTCATTGCCATAATCATAGTTGAGGTCATTCACATCTTCGCCTGATCCAATCTGCCTCTTATCTAGTTTGTCTTGGAAAGAGGGAGAAAAAAAGATTGAGAAAAAAAAGAAAAAAAAGAGAGAAAAAAAGAAAAAAAAGTGTGAGGAAAAAAAAGAGAAAGAAAAAGGAAAAAAAAGTGTGAGGACAAAAAAAAGAGAGAAGAGAAAAAAACAAAATTTGGATCTATCTGGACTCAATCTCGTATTTGAATTCGGACTGCAATCTGTTTTGTGCACTGTTCAGTAAAACAGGCATAAGTTCCTCATACGAAGTCCGTTTTGGCTCCACAAGTACTCAAATTAAAGTTAGCGACTAGACGCATCTGAATAGTTGCAAAAGCAAATTCAATAGTTGGCGTCTCAAAATCATCTTCTAAATAGGTCTTTTTGCACTCCGAAGTTCGCGCATACAGTTTGTTCCAGTTTTTCACGCCAGTTTGAGAATTCTTTGACTCCTCATATCAATTCGGAATTGAGTGATTCTTTTTGCATTGGAAAGCTTGAGTTAGTGGCAAAGTTTTCAAGAGGAAAGTTGGAGAGAGAGGTGTTATATATCCTGCTTGGCAGTTGTTATTCATCATTATCTTTACTGCCGTTGTGATCTTCACTTATATCTTGCTGTACAGAGCTACTTATCCTTCATTGATGCTAGTTGTGCTATGCCGTGACCTCATTAGTGTTCTAGGCTCGCGTCTCTAGTCCAGTCTAGCCTAGGACCAGCACAGTACCGTCGTTGAGCATTTATTCAACATTGCATCTTTGAATTGATTATTGCTAATCTTCTGCTACCATATATAGCCAACCCAGCTCCACATATTTCTACACCGTGTATACGTATGTTCCCTTGGCAATTGCTTTACACAATCTTCGGAGTTATTTGACACCGCTGGTTGCGTGTCACCACCTGTCGCATGGTAAGAACTTGTAAGATATTGATATTTGCTTTACTGTGAGCACGTTACAACCACATCCTAGTAGTTCATAGGAACATTATTCTCGAATTTTATTTCTTGTTTCTACTAATCATGACAGGTTCCAGAGAAAGAAGTTCTTGGACGACGAACACATCTTCACCATCACGAGAGTTGGGACAACACACAAGCACATGGTCAGGTTATCTCTTTACCATCATTTGAGGGTAGATTTAATCCTGCTATTTATCTAGCTTGGGAGCTTGAAGTAGAACAAGTTTTTAGTTACCATGACTTTTCTGAACTTGAGCGAGTACGAGCTGCCACTAGAGCATTTACTGGTTTTGCTTTTGTTTGGTGGAGTGTGCATTGTAAGAAAAACATTGATAACCAACCCACAACTTGGAAAAATTTGAAACATGTAACGAGACAACAATTTTTCCCTCCTTACTATCATCGTGAATTGCTTCACAAATTTGAACAATTTAAACAAGGCAATAACACTGTTCATGCTTACTACCAAGAGTTCAAATCTTATATGCATCATTGTGACATAGAAGAATCTGAGGATGATACAATGAATTGATTTTTTGGTGGTTTGAACCATGATATTCAGGCAAGATTTAGGAATATTCCTCATTGCATTACTGGTATGTATGTTAATGCTTGTACCTTTGAGAGACAGTTACAGGAGGATGCATTGGGTGACTACAACAACTACTATTCCAATTCATGCTCACTACCATCGGCTGATTCCTCCACTATTGCACCTACTAGAGCAGCCACACCTCAGATTGTGAGTGCGACATCATCTCAAGTGTATGGTACATTGTCATTGTCCATACCGACATCAGCTACGTCTTTGCGACAAGGTAACAGTAAAGGTATTGATGATATAACTTCACATGAGAATGATGCATCCCTAATTAACTTAAATACATCATGTGTTGAGTTACCTGTTGATTTGAGCATGCCACCTATTTTAGAGAGTCATGTTACTATCATGAATGCATCATGTGGTCAAACAACTGAAATACCAACAATTTTGAGTGCGCCCATTGAATTAACTATTGCTGTCAAAGAACCATGTGAATCGGGAAATAAATCAGATTTGGATCAAATACATTTTAAAATAATTATGCCAATATTTAATCATTTTGATATGACCTCTAATCTTGGTGATCATTCTGTGTCAAATGACTTATTGCATGTTTTATTATTTAAGCATGTTGTAGCATGTAAATTTGATGCACGTAAGGTTTATTCACCAATGTTGGGATGGTTTAATGATGAATATTGTCAATCTTTTGATAGGAATAAGAGCTTCACTTATATGTGCAAACTGAGTTGCAATATTTTCATGCCTTCTACTTATGATAATATTTTGGCTTTATATTTTATGATCTATGAAAGTTACTCATGTATACATGTGTCATATGTGCAAAAATCAAGGGAAGTAAAAATGGATGACATATACATATACAACATGTATACCTGTCTCTTTTGTTAGCCACATTTCAGATTAAGCAACGCCGAGGACGGCTTTGTTTTCAAAAAGGGGAGGATGATGAGGACATGACTACCTTGGATACGACAAAAAATATTGTATACATGCATATTTGTCAGGTGATTTCTAGTGCAAACTATTCAATAATCTATTTATGTTATCCAGAACAAAAATACTTCACACACTTGTGTTTTGTCTAATTGCAGGTGTATGGGAGATTTGCACAATTCACATATGAATATAAGGGAGAAAGAGATGTTTACTTGCTGTTAAAAAAGTTTTCTCGCGTCACTTTTGGGCCAAGAGAAGATAGAGTCCAAGTCTCTCACGTTTTGGATTCAGATTCGGACTGCACAAACATACCTGACTCAAAACGCCAACAACTTTTTCATACGGACTCCGAAGGTGATTCTTTTTTTGTCGGAATCTAGATTTTGTGCTCTTTCCAGCCCAATTGGATTCACCATCAAATTCGTCCGGAGCGTTGAGATATCGACGAAACAATCAGACACTGCAGCAGAATCCGAGTCAAACAACAAGTTCAAAGGTGTTGCATCACCTCCACTTGGGCCTATGAGCCTTGTACGACCTAGGCCTGGTTTTAGGATGCCTTGGGATGTTCTCCCACCTCCTTGGCCGCCACCCTTCCTCCTATATAAATAGATCCATCTAGTAGCTTTTTCCTTGGGATTTGTTTAGTTAAAAGTTAGCCAACGCAACTTCGTGTACTTCGTTTGTGTCCAACGACCAGACTAAGACCACTTTCGGATCCCCACCATTATCAATACTTCATCCATATTCGCAATATTCAGATTGCTTTATCATATTCTTGCTTGTTCTTCGATTGCTTGCAGGAATAGACCTTCGTGGTCAGGCTGATCGTGCTTCCGGCATTGTCAGTAACCTCAGGAGATTGGTTTAGCGATTGCTAAGGCGCAACATCATGCACGTTTGTAGTCGGATCATCAAAATCGACTCCACCAAATCGATAATTATCATCTCATCAAAAGATCGGGACACCCCGCCTCTATCACACCCCCTCGCCGAAGAGGCAAGGAGACAGCGGCCGCAGGCTATACATATGATTTACATCAGGACCTGGCCAATAAAGCTAGTCATACTAGATCAATCTATGGACCAAGGCCATGCCCTAGCGCGAGATAACGGCTATGAAGCCCGGCGTGGTGAACATTACAATATTCGGGATCAACACTGAACTCAGATGTGATCCGATCTCCGTCGTGATGTTGCATAATATAGAGGTGCCGCACACCCTATGTGCTTTACCTATGAGGTAATGCAACACCAGTTTCCGAAAGGGTTCAAACCCGTAAACATCGACTAGTACGATGAAACGACGGATCCGACCGTCTGGATTGAAGACTTTCTTCTCCACATTTGTATGGCTCATGGCGATGACCTTCACGCCATTAAATATCGTCCTCTAAAGCTGAAAGGATGAGCACGACACTAGTTGAACAGCCTTCCAGAGAACTCCATTGGAACCTGGGAAGATTTAGAAGATGCTTTTCAGGCCAATTTTCAGGGCACTTATGTCCAGCCACCGGATGCTGATGACCTCAGTCACATAATCCAGCAACCTGGTGAATCGGCTCGCAAGCTTTGGAATCGGTTCCTAATCAAAAAGAACCAAATTGTGGACTGTTCGGACGTCGAAGCCTTAGCGGCCTTCAAACAAAGCGTTCGTGACGAATGGCTTGCCCAACACCTCGGGCAAGAAAAGCCAAAGACCATGGCAGCTTTAACTGCACTCTTGACCCGTTTCTACGTAGGAGAAGATAGCTGGTTGGCTCGTAGAAGCACTCTGGTGACCCCGACACCTCTGAGGCCAGGGACGGCAATGGTAGACCACGCCGCAATAAAAACAAACATCAGATTAATAATGACAACAAGGATCATACGATAGTCAATGTCGGATTCAATGGTTCTAAATCCGGTCAACGAAAGAAACCTTTTAAAGGCAACAAGGACGGTCCATCGAACTTGGACAAAATCCTTGAGAGGCCCTGTCAGATTCATGGCACACCAAACAAGCCTGCTAACCACAGCAACAGAAACTGTTGGGTTTTCGAAAAGGCCGGTAAGTCAAATACCGAACACAAGGCAAAGGGACCTCCAAGCAGGGACGATGATGAGCCCCGTCAGCTGAACACCGGGGGCCAAAAGCAGTTTCCCCCCGAGGTGAAAATAGTGAACATGATCGATGTCACTCACATTCCCAAAAGGGAGCGCAAGCACGCATTAAGGGACGTCTATGCCATAGAGCCTGTCGCCCCAAAATTCAATCCATGGGCAGCCTGTCCGATCACCTTCGATCGCAGGGATCACCCAACCAGTATCCGTCATGGGGGTTCGGCCGCCCTGGTACTCGATCCAATCATCGACGGATACCATCTCACTAGAGTCCTTATTGACGGCATGAGTAGTCTCAACTTGATTTATCAAGACACTGTCCGCAAGATGGGCATTGACCCATAAAGAATCAAGCCTAGTAACACTACCTTTAAAGGTGTGATACTTGGCGTGGAGGCCTATTGTACGGGCTCATTAACACTTGAGGTAGTCTTCGGCTCCCTAGATAATTTCCAAAGTGAAGAACCGATCTTCAACATCGTCCCCTTCTGTAGTGGTTATCACGCACTGCTCGGACGAACTGCTTTCGCCCGCTTTAATGTAGTACCGCACTATGCTTATTTGAAGCTTAAAATGCCCGGATCACGTGGCGTTATCGCAGTCAATGGAAATATGGAGCGCTCCCTCCGTACTGAAGAGCACACTGCGGCTCTTGCAGCCGAGGTGTATGGCGGCCTCATTAAGCTGAATAATTCGTCGGACATTAAAGCCACTGACATCTCGAAACGAGCCCGGTCCACGCATATCTGCGATAATTCGATGGATCCAGATCTTGATTAGCAGTTCGGCCTCTGCCAATCGCCCCATAAGGTTGTGGCATATGTACCACGCGTACATAACTACACACTTAAGATACCTTAGGGCAACGCCAGAGGCACACTACAGAAAAAGTCCATCGTATAACTTGACCCTATTCGGACCTTGTACATTTTTTCACTGCAGGTTCATTAAGAGCCCTATCTACTGTATGGTTGCATCAGTGACCCTTTCAAGGCTAGCTTTTCCCTCCTTTACGGACAACCACCAAATACCCCTGTCAAAGGATTCGTTACTAAGGAGAAATGGCGTAGACATGCGGCAGGGCATCACTGGAGTCTTCGAACCATTACTTTTATGCCCTGTGCTAGACTTTCACTTATGTAAATTTTTAGGCATGTAACATGACCTCAATATTTATGGCATTGTTTGTCGAAACATGCCTCGACGTACTGATAAGGATATAAAGGAAGCAGATGATCACCACCTTTGGTTTGGTACTTATATTACATCATAATCTGTATTCCCTCCTTACTTTCGACTGATGTACGCATTTTTGGCACGACCTTCATACCAGGGGCTGTATTCTGTCCCGCAAATGCTTAAAAAGTCCGAACACCTATAGGGAACTCTTAGGTGTCCCGAATATTGCACTATATGCATCGACTCCGAATCATGTCTTTGGTCTATAGTTGGGTTGCCCGGCTCCTGTGTTTGCCACCCTATGTTCCGCAAGTTCGGCTAAGGTAGCAAAGGGAGAACTACTGCAATTGTATTTCTGGTCCGTCCGGTCAAGTACCTCAGTAGAGAAATCCGAAAACTGACTGTCATGATATGCGAGAGCAGGTTAGCGATCCAGTGACTTAGTGTTATACTACAAATCATTCGCGATTTATGTTGTGTTATACGAGGGGCTGGGATTCGACCAACCTTGTTGCAAAGGCGCCGTAATCCAGATTGTCGTTCATGCAACAGGGGCTAGTACTTAGCCCCACCAATGGACTCCTATGGCTAAGTGCAAGTAATAAAGCCGCATAGTATGATTTCATAGTTCATCTTGCAGGACGCCTCCTATACAGGACCAAGAAGTTGGATAAAGTACGACCATGCGTTCCCGAACACCCCTGTAATATCTACATGGCGTCAGAAGCTGATGACTGGTAACTTTCAGACTTACAAATAAACGGCCGCATAGGAGGATAAATTAATCAAACCAAAAGACCACAACATAGATATTTCATATCATGAGTACATTACATGTTTTTTACAACCCGAACTCCACTACTCAAATATAATATCCTTTGAGCATTGACCCTCTACAATGCGGGCTCCCTCAAGGACTTCGTTGAAGTACCTATCTGGCCTCCGGTGATCCTTGCCTTCAGGCGGCCCTACGGTTGCAATTTCGGTGGCCTTCATCTTCGCCCATTGCATCTTGACGAGGGCGAAGGCCATCCGGGCACCTTCTATGCAGGCCGATTGCTTTACGGCGTCAATCTGAGGACGCGCGCCGACCTGCGGCTTCACGAGTCCGAAGTAGCTGATGGGCATGGGCTCGGCTGGCCAAAGTCGGACTATTACATCCTTCATGGCCAACCCGACCACCCTATGCAACTCGGTCAGCTGCTTCAGCTGATCACTGTGGGGCGCCAGATGCTCTCACGCAAGGTACAACGACCAGAACAACTTCTTTGTCGAGCTCCCCTCTTCGGCTCAGAAGAACTATGCAGCATCAGCAACACACCTCGGCAGATCCACAAACACACCTGGAGAACTCCAAACTCGGGTCAGCAAGATATATCTCTTGCGAATTTACTTTGCAGAAGAAAAGCCTACCAGCTGCTATCTGCCTCGCCTGCTAGATCTCCTGGCGGGCACTTTGGGACTCAACCCGAGCTTCCTTGATATCCTATAGAGCCTTGGCGAGTTCGAACACTTGGTCTGAAGTCTTCTGCTCCAAGGACTCGCACTTAGTAATGGCGCCCTTGAGCTCTTTCTCAACTTTGCCTACCCGAGCCTCATGTTTTCGGCGGGCAGTTTGCTCCGCCTCCAGCTCCTTCGCCGCCTTGTTAGTGGCTGCCCTGTTCTCCTCCGCCTCTTTTTGGGCTTGGGAAAGCACACTCTTGAGGGGTTCGACCTCGGCCGTGCCAACTATGATTATAATCATACAATTCAATAAGTTAAAAGAATCAATACACATATCACTTCTGGTCTGTAAGTTCCGCATACCTTACGTTTCGTCAAACCGCTTATTGACGCGGTCGAGCTCCTCATCGGCTAATCAAAGGTTCCGATTGAGCTCAGAAACCTCTGTGCCTTGGGCAGTAGCTGCCAACATGGATGCCTGTCTCACACAATAGCACAGTACATTAGTAACTTGTTTTGAGATCCTCTGTCCGGATTGGTCTAATCCAGACAGAGTCTCAGGGGATACTGTCTATACATGGGTTCATCCTTTTACATGAAAATATTTATTAGAGAATTACATCGCATACCTCAAAGCCCATCAGTAGGCTGCTGAAGGCTTCATTCAGTCTGCTTTTCGCGTAATGAACCTTCTGCATAACCGCACCCATCAGGGTGTGGTGCTGCTCCATGATGGAAGCGTGTTGCAGTGCTTCCTCCAGACTATGAGTGGCCTCCGGATTAACAGAGGCCACTGATGGAGCTACTGCTCCTCCCCCTCCGTCGAAGGGGGTTGCTGATCCAAACCCAGCGCCACATTGGTCTCCGGGATAGTGTTCGGCGGGGGCCCGAACTATTGAGACCCCCCACCCTCGGTAGTCGTGGGGGTCGCCATCTCCTGGTCTGCAGCATCCGAGGTATTAACCTCGGGTGCCTTCTGGACGGCCTCGTCTGCCCTTCCTCGGCCAAGAGAGGTCCTTTGGGATGACACCTCGGTGTCCTCCATGGCAGTAGGGGAGGGGCTGTTGGGTAACGTAGCAGAAATTCAAAATTTTCCTACGTGTCACCAAGATCTATCTATGGAGAAACCAGCAACGAGGGAAAGGAGAGTGCATCTACATACCCTTGTAGATCGCTAAGCGGAAGCGTTGAAGTGAACGGGGTTGATGGAGTCGTACTCGTCGTGATCCAAATCACCGATGATCAAGTATCGAAAGGACGGCACCTCCGCGTTCAACACACGTACAGCCCGGTGACGTCTCCCATGCCTTGATCCAGCAAGGAGAGAGGGAGAGGTTGAGGAAGACTCCATCCAGCAGCAACACAATGGCGTGGTGGTGATGGAGGAGCGTGGCAATCCTGCAGGGCTTCGCAAAGCACCGCGAGATATGAGGAGAAAGAGAGGGATGGCTGCACCAACAGGCAGAGATCGAATCACATGTTATGGGCAGCCCCATGCCTCAATATATATAGGGGAGAGGGAGGAGGGTGCGCCCCCTCTAGGGTACCCACCCTAGGGGGTGCGGCAGCCCTAGATGGGAAAGGGGCGGCGGCCAAGGGAGGATTCCCTCCCCCCCAAGGCACCTAGGAGGTGCCTTCCCCTCCTAGGACTCTTCCTTAGGGTTCCCCCTTCACCCTAGGCGCATTGGCCATGAGGGAAGTGGCGCCCCAGCCCACTTTGGGCTGGATCCCTTCCCACTTCAGCCCATGGGACCCTCCGGGATAGGTGGCCCCACCCGGTGGACCCCCGGGACCCTTCCGGTGGTCCCGGTACAATACCGATGACCCCGAAACTTGTCCCGATGGCCGAAATAGGACTTCCTATATATAAATCTTTACCTCAGGACCATTCCGGAACTCCTCGTGACGTCCGGGATCTCATCCGGGACTCCGAACAACATTCGGTAACCACATACAAGCTTCCTTTATAACCCCAGCGTCATCGAACCTTAAGTGTGTAGACCCTACGGGTTCGGGAGACATGCAGACATGACCGAGACGTTCTCCGGTCAATAACCAACAGCGGGATCTGGATACCCATGTTGGCTCCCACATGTTCCACGATGATCTCATCGGATGAACCACGATGTCAAGGACTTAATCAATCCCGTATACAATTCCCTTTGTCTAGCGGTATTGTACTTGCCTGAGATTCGATCGTCGGTATCCCGATACCTTGTTCAATCTCGTTACCGGCAAGTCTCTTTACTCGTTCCGTAACACATCATCTCGTGATCAACCCCTTGGTCACATTGTGCACATTATGATGATGTCCTACCGAGTGGGCCCAGAGATACCTCTCCGTTTACACGGAGTGACAAATCCCAGTCTCGATTCGTGCCAACCCAACAGACACTTCCGGAGATACCTGTAATGCACCTTTATAGCCACCCAGTTACGTTGTGACGTTTGATACACCCAAAGCATTCCTACGGTATCCGGGAGTTGCACAATCTCATGGTCTAAGGAAAAGATACTTGACATTAGAAAAGCTTTAGCATACGAACTACACGATCTTTGTGCTAGGCTTAGGATTGGGTCTTGTCCATCACATCATTCTCCTAATGATGTGATCCCGTTATCAATGACATCCAATGTCCATGGTCAGGAAACCGTAACCATCTATTGATCAACGAGCTAGTCAACTAGAGGCTTACTAGGGACATGGTGTTGTCTATGTATTCACACGTGTATTACGATTTACGGATAATACAGTTATAGCATGAATAAAAGACTATTATCATGAACAAAGAAATATAATAATAACATATTTATTATTGCCTCTAGGGCATATTTCCAACAGTCTCCCACTTGCACTAGAGTCTATAATCCAGTTCACATCGATATGTGATTAACACTCAAGGTCACATCCCCATGTGACTAACACCCAAGAGTTCTGGGTTTGATCATGTTATGCTTGTGAGAGAGGTTATAGTCAATCGGGTCTGAACCTTTCAGATCCGTGTGTGCTTCACAAATCTCTATGTCATCTCCTAGATGCAGCTACCACGCTCTATTTGGAGCTATTCCAAATAACTGTTCTACTTGGAGCTATTCTAAATTGTTGCTCCATTATACGTATCCGGTATCTCTACTCAGAGCTATCCGGATAGGTGTTAAGCTTGCATCGACGTAACCCTTTACGATGAACTCTTTTACCACCTCCATAATCGAGAAAATTCCTTAGTCCACTAGTTACTAAGGATAACTTTGACCGCTGTCCTGTGATCCATTCTTGGATCACTCTTGTACCCCTTGACTGACTCATGGCAAGGCACACTTCAGGTGCGGTACTCAGCATGGCATACTGTAGAGCCTATGTCTTAAGCATAGGGGACGACCTTCGTCCTTTCTCCCTATTCTGCCGTGGTCGAGCTTTAAGTCTTAACTTCGTACCTTACAACTCAGGCAAGAACTTCTTCTTTGACTGGTCCATCTTGAACACCTTCAAGATCATGTCAAGGTATGTGCTCATTTGAAAGTACCATTAAGCGTTTTGATCCATCCTCATAGATCTTGATGCTCAATGTTCAAGTAGCTTAATCCAGGTTTTCTATTGAAAAACACCTTTCAAATAACCCTATATGCTTTCTAGAAAATCATTTCTGATCATCAACATGTCAACAACATATACTCATCAGAAATTCTATAGTGCTCCCACTCACTTCTTTGGAAATACAAGTTTCTCATAAACTTTGTATAAACCCAAAATCTTTGATCATCTTATCAAAGTGCACATTCCAACTCCGAGATGCTTACTCCAGTCCATGGAAGGATCGCTAGAGCTAGCATACCTTTTAGCATCCTTAGGATCGACAAAACCTTTCTGATTGTATTACATACAACCTTTCCTTACGAAAACTGGTAAGGAAACTCGTTTTGACATCCATCTGCCAGATTTCATAAATGCAGCTAATGCTAACATGAATCCGACGGACTTAAGCATCGCTACAGATGAGAAAATCTCATCGTAGTCAACTCCTTGAACTTGTGAAAAAACTCTTCGCCACAAGTCGAGCTTCATAGACGGTGACATTACCGTCCACGTCCGTCTTCTTCTTAAAGATCCATTTATCTTATTGGCTTGCCGATCATTGGGCAAGTCCACCAAAGTCCATGCTTTGTTCTGATACATGGATCCTATCTCGGATTTCATGGTTTCTTAACCATTTGTCGGAATTTGGGCCCACCATCGCTTCTCCATAGCTCGTAGGTTCATTGTTGTCTAGCAACATGACCTTCAAGACAGGATTACTGTACCACTCTGAAGTAGCACGTATCCTTGTCACCCTACGAGGTACGGTAGTGACTTGATCCGAAACTTCATGATCACTATCATAAGCTTCTACTTCAATTGGTGTAGGTGCCACATGAAAAACTTCCTGTGCCCTGATACACACTGGTTGAAGTGATGGTTCAATAACCATATCAAGTCTCCACCATCCTCCCACTCAACTCTTTCGAGAGAAACCTTTCCTCGAGAAAGGACCCGATTCAAGAAACAATCCATATTGCTTTCGGATCTGAATTAGGAGGTATACCCAACTGTTTTGGGTGTCCTATGAAGATGCATTTTATCCGCTTTGGGTTCGAGCTTATCAATCCTGAAACTTTTTCACATAAGCGTCGCAGCCCCAAACCTTTAAGAAACGACAACTTAGGTTTCTCTAAACCATAATTCATACGGTGTCATCTCAACGGAATTACGTGGTGCCCTATTTAAAGTGAATGTGGTTGTCTCTAATGCCTAACCCATGAACAATAGTGGTAATTCGATAAGAGACATCATGGTACGCACCATATCCAATAGGGTGCAACTATGATGTTCGGACACACCATCACACTATGGTGCTCCAGGCGGTATTAATTGCGAAACAATTTCCACAATGTCTTAATTGTGTGCCAAAACTCGTAACTCAGATATTCATCTCTATGATCATATCATAGACATTTTATCCTCTTGTCACAATGATCTTCTACTTCACTCTGAAATTACTTGAACCATTCAATAATTCAGACTTGTGTTTCATCAAGTAAATATTCTCAACATCTACTCGAATCATCTGTGAAGTAAGAACATAACGATATTCACTGCATGCCTCAGCACTCATTGGACTGCACACATCGAAATGTGTTGCTTCCAACGAGTTGCTATCTTGTTCCATTTTACTGAAACCGAGGCTTTTCAATCATCTTGCCTATGTGGTATGATTTGCATATCTCAAGTGATTCAAAATCAAGTGAGTCCAAACGATCCATCTGCATGGAGTTTCTTCATGCGTATACACCAATAGACATGGTTCGCATGTCTCAAACTTTTCAAAAACGAGTGAGTCCAAACATCCATCAACATGGAGCTTCTTCATGCGTTTTATACCATTATGACTTACATGGCAGTGCCACAAGTAAGTGGTACTATCATTACTATCTTATATCTTTTGGCATGAAAATGTGTATCACTACAATCGAGATTCAATAAACCATTCCTTTAGGTGCAAGACCATTGAAGGTATTATTCAAATAAATAGAGTAACCATTATTCTCTTTAAATGAATAACCGTATTGCGATAGACATAATCCAATCATGTCTATGCTCAATGCAAACACACAATGACAGTTATTCAGGTTTAATAATAATCTTGATGGTAGAGGGAGCGTGCGATGTTTGATCACATCAAACTTGGAAACACTTCCAACACATATCGTCAGCTCACCTTTAGCTAGTCTCCGTTTATTCCGTAGCTCTTTTATTTCGAGTTACTAACACTTAGCAACTGCACCGGTATCTTAATACCCTGGTGCTACTAGGAGTACTAGTAAAGTACACATTAACATAATGTATATCCAATATACTTCTATCGACCTTGCCAGCCTTCTCATCTACCAAGTATCTAGGGTAATGCTGCTCCAGTGGTTGTTCCCTTATTACAGAAGCACTTAGTCTCGGGTTTGGGTTCAACCTTGGGTTTCTTCACTAGAGCAGCAGCTGATTTGCCGTTTCATGAAGTATCCCTTCTTGCCCTTGCCCTTCTTGAAACTAGTGGTTTCACCAACCATCAACAATTGATGCTCCTTCTTGATTTCTACTTTTGCGATGTCAAACAACGCGAATACCTCAAGGATCATCATCTCTATCCTTGATATGTTATAGTTCATCATGAAGCTCTAGCAGCTTGGTGGCAATGACTTTGGGGAAACATCACTATCTCATCTGGAAGATCAACTCCCACTCGATTCAAGTGATTGTTGCACTCAGACAATCTGAGCACAAGCTCAACGATTAAGGTTTTCTCCCTTAGTTTACAGGTTAAGAAAATCGTCGGAGGTCTTATACCTCTTGACGTGGGCACGAGCCTGAAATCCCAATTTCAGCCCTCGAAAACATCTCATATGTTCCGCGACATTTCGAAAATGTCTTTGCTGCCTCAACTCTAAACCGTTTAACTGAACTATCACGTAGTTATCAAAACGTGTATGTCCGATGTTCGCAACATCCACAAACGACGTTTGGGGTTCAGCACATTGAGCGGTGCATTAAGGACATAAGCTTTCTACTGTCCGCATAATCGCTACTGTCAACTTTCAACTATATTTTCTCTAGGAACATATCTAAATAGTGGAACTAAAGCGTGAGCTTACGACATAATTTGCAAAAGTCTTTTGACTATGTTCAGGATAATTAAGTTCATCTTATGAACTCCCACTCAGATAGACATCCCTCTGGTCATCTAAGTGATTACATGATCCGAGTCAACTAGGCCGTGTCCGATCATCACGTGAGACGGACTAGTCATCATCGGTGAACATCTTCATGTTGATCGTATCTGCTATACGACTCATGCTCGACCTTTCGGTCTCCGTGTTCCGAGGCCATGTCTGTACATGCTAGGCTCGTCAAGTTAACCCTAAGTGTATTGCATGTGTAAATCTGTCTTACACCCGTTGTATGTGAACGTAAGGATCTATCACACCCGATCATCACGTGGTGCTTCGAAACGACGAACTGTAGCAACGGTGCACATTTCGGGGAGAACACTTCTTGAAATTGTTGTAAGGGATCATCTTATTTACTACCGTTGTTCTAAGTAAACAAGATGCATAAACATGATAAACATCACATGCAATCAAATAGTGACATGATATGGCCAATATCATTTTGCTCCTTTTGATCTCCATCTTCGGGGCTCCATGATCATCATCCTCACCGGCATGACACCATGATCTCCATCATCATGATCTCCATGATCGTGTCTTCATGAAGTTGTCTCGCCAACTATTACTTCTACTACTATGGCTACCGGTTAGCAATAAAGTAAAGTAATTACATGACATTGTTTAATGACACGCAGGTCATACAATAAATAAAGACAACTCCTATGGCTCCTGCCGGTTGTCATACTCATCGACATGCAAGTCGTGATTCCTATTACAAGAACATGATCAATCTCATACATCACATATATTATTCATCACATCCTTTTGGCCATATCACATCACATAGCATACCCTGCAAAAACAAGTTAGACGTCCTCTAATTGTTGTTTGCATGTTTTACGTGGCTGCTATGGGTTTCTAGCAAGAACGTTTCTTACCTACGCAAAACCACAACGTGATATGCCAATTGCTATTTACCCTTCATAAGGACCCTTTTTCATCGAATCTGTTCCGACTAAAGTGGGAGAGACTGGAACCCGCTAGCCACCTTATGCACCAAGTGCATGTCAATCGGTGGAACCTGTCTCACGTAAGAGTACGTGTAAGGTCGGTCCGGGCCGCTTCATCCCACAATACCGTTGAAACAAGATTGGACTAGTAACGGTAAGCATATTGAACAACATCAACGCCCACAACTACTTTGTGTGCTACTCGTGCAAAGAATCTACGCAATAGACCTAGCTCATGATGCCACTGTTGGGTAACGTAGCAGAAATTCAAAATTCTCCTACGTGTCACCAAGATCTATCTATGGAGAAACCAGCAACGAGGGAAAGGAGAGTGCATCTACATACCCTTGTAGATCGCTAAGCGGAAGTGTTCAAGTGAACGGGGTTGATGGAGTCGTACTCGTCGTGATTCAAATCACCGATGATCAAGTACCGAAAGGACGGCACCTCCGCGTTCAACACACGTACAGCCCGGTGACGTCTCCCATGCCTTGATCCAGCAAGGAGAGAGGAAGAGGTTGAGGAAGACTCCATCCAGCAGCAGCACAACGGCGTGGTGGTGATGGAGGAGCGTGGCAATCCTGCAGGGCTTCGCAAAGCACCGCGAGATATGAGGAGAAAGAGAGGGAGGGCTGCACCAACAGGCAGAGATCGAATCACGTGTTATGGGCAGCCCCATGCCTCAATATATATAGGGGAGAGGGTGGAGGGTGCGCCCCCTCTAGGGTTCCCACCCTAGGGGGTGCGGCAGCCCTAGATGGGAAAGGGGCGGCGGCCAAGGGAGGATTCCCTCCCCCCCAAGGCACCTAGGAGGTGCCTTCCCCTCCTAGGACTCTTCCTTAGGGTTCCCCCTTCACCCTAGGCGCATGGGCCATGAGGGAAGTGGCGCCCCAGCCCACTTTGGGCTGGATCCCTTCCCACTTCAGACCATGGGACCCTCCGGGATAGGTGGCCCCACCCGGTGGACCCCCGGGACCCTTCCGGTGGTCCCGGTACAATACCGATGACCCCGAAACTTGTCCCGATGGCCGAAATAGGACTTCCTATATATAAATCTTTACCTCCGGACCATTCCGGAACTCCTCGTGACGTCCGCGATCTCATCCGGGACTCCGAACAACATTCGGTAACCACATACAAGCTTCCTTTATAACCCTAGCGTCATCGAACCTTAAGTGTGTAGACCCTACGGGTTCGGGAGACATGCAGACATGACCGAGACGTTCTCCGGTCAATAACCAACAGCGGGATCTGGATACCCATGTTGGCTCCCACATGTTCCACGATGATCTCATCGGATGAACCACGATGTCAAGGACTTAATCAATCCCATATACAATTCCCTTTGTCTAGCGGTATTGTACTTGCCCGAGATTCGATCGTCGGTATCCCGATACCTTGTTCAATCTCGTTACCGGCAAGTCTCTTTACTCGTTCCGTAACACATCATCCCGTGATCAACCCCTTGGTCACATTGTGCACATTATGATGATGTCCTACCGAGTGGGCCCAGAGATACCTCTCCGTTTACACGGAGTGACAAATCCCAGTCTCGATTCGTGCCAACCCAACAGACACTTTCGGAGATACCTGTAATGCACCTTTATAGCCACCCAGTTACGTTGTGACGTTTGATACACCCAAAGCATTCCTATGGTATCCGGGAGTTGCACAATCTCATGGTCTAAGGAAAAGATACTCGACATTAGAAAAGCTTTAGCATACGAACTACACGATCTTTGTGCTAGGCTTAGGATTGGGTCTTGTCCATCACATCATTCTCCTAATGATGTGATCCCGTTATCAATGACATCCAATGTCCATGGTCAGGAAACCGTAACCATCTATTGATCAACGAGCTAGTCAACTAGAGGCTTACTAGGGACATGGTGTTGTCTATGTATTCACACGTGTATTACGATTTACGGATAATACAGTTATAGCATGAATAAAAGACTATTATCATGAACAAAGAAATATAATAATAACATATTTATTATTGCCTCTAGGGCATATTTCCAACAGGGGCCTGCGATGGTTCATCGCTCTCCGCCTCTTCAAGCGCTAGAGAGTTCCCCGACGAAGACGAGGTGTTCGGGATATCGCATGGAGGGCTGAAAAGTAAGCAAACATATAATTTATATGACAGAGGCGGGTAAGCGGAAGCGGAACAAGTAAGATTTTGGTACTTACGATTCGGTCAGCGGCTTAACCATGGGGGCTCTCCTCGGGCTGTGTTTGGAATTCGAGTCCGAACTAACCGAGAGGGTAACCATCTTCCTCTTCGACGTCGCCCCCTCCGGGTTCTCGGAGGCCATCCTCTTCTTCCTCCTTGTTTTGCGAGGGGAGTCGCTCTCCACCTCCTCCTCCTCCTCCTCTTCATCCTCGTCTTCCTCGTGAGAGGAGACGACCTCGGTTTCTCCGGACATAGCGTCCAAAGGACCTCTGCGGCGGGGCCCACCCTTGGGCTCCTTGCCGTTCTTCTTGCCCTTCTTCTCCGGTGCCTGGTAGGGCGCCGGGACCAGCATCTCCGTCAGCTGAGGAGTGAATGTGTCTTCGAGCAACAGAGCCGGACTCTTGATCCGCTCCGCTTTCTTTCTCCAGCCCTATAAAAAGTGGGCTGATAAGATTCATACTGATAAAACATACAAGCCGGACATATCTTCGGAGGTTTAGTACTTATCGGAGTGTCCGGATTCTCGACGTCAAGACCGATGTCTTCGGTCTCCATAGGCCAGCTTTTCTTGGCCTTGAAAAGCAGCTTCCATATTCCTTCATGCGTTGTGCCGAGGAAGTTCTTCAAGGTCCGTGGATCCTCTGGATTGAATTCCCACATGGGGGAAGCCCGGCGTTGGCTGGGGAGGATGCGGCGGAAGAGCATGTTCTGCACCACATTGGTGAGACCAACATTCTGGCCCAACACGTTGGTGATGCATGTTTGCAGCGTCTGCACCTCTGTCTAGGACCCCCAGTCGAGGCCCTTAGCGGTCCACGAAGTGAGTCTCGTGGGGGGTCTAGATCCAAACTCCAGAATTGCCGCCCAGTTGGCGTGGCGTGGCTCGGTGATGTAGAACCACTCCTACTGCCAGACCTTGACGGTCTCGACAAAGGCCCCCTTGGGCCATGTGGCTTTGGGCAGTTTTTTTATCATAGCCTCGCCGCAGTCCGCATGCTGCCCGTCGACCACCATCGGCTTCACGTTGAAGATTTTGAGCCATAGGCTGAAGTGTGGCAGGATGCGGAGTAGAGCCTCGCACACGATGATGAACACCGATGTGGAGGAAGGAATTCGGGGCTAGATCATGGAAATCTAGCCCATAGTAAAACATGAGTCCCCGAACGAAGGGATGGAGCGGAAATCCAAGCCCTCTAAGAAAATGGGGGAGGAAAACGATCCTTTTGTCGGGCTCCGGAGTGGGATGATTTGACCCTTGTTGGGAAGCCTGTGCGCAATGTCTCCGGCCAGGTACCCCACGCTCCGAAGATTCTTCACCTCCTTCTTCGTGACCGAGGAGGCCTCCCACTTGCCCTTGGAACCGGATCCGGCCATTGCTGGAGAAGGTGGTGGCAGTGAGAAAGACGAAAGCTTTTTTCAGGCGCTGGAGCTTGGGAGATTGGAAGGCAGAGGCTGGAAGAAGGCGTGGGAAAGGAAGGGGGAATCCGTTGCCCTCTTATAGGTGGTAAAAATACCAACCGCCCCCACTTAAGCCTTGAAACTCGCCTATTCCCAATGTGAGCATGCGCCATAATCGGTTGGGTTACCCAAATCCTATTGATGAGCAATCCCGTAATAAGTGGGCACAATTTCTGTTTCGACAGGACGGGCCAAGGGGGCTCGACCTCGAAACACGAAATGAGGAGTGTGAAAATGGTTCAAAACGCTGAAGGGTCAAGTCTGACGCTTCGCCGAAAAAAGTTGTCAGTAAAGAAACTATTCCTATTTTTTATCCTGCCTTCGTGGCTAAGGGTTGTGTTAGTTGCGCAAAGCCGAATATAGTTCTTTTGTGAAGGAAAGCTGATGCATGTTATTCAAGGAGAGGAACCCGCCTCACAATGTCGAAGACAACCTGCATGCCGAACACGTCATCATTGAAGACTGGTTCAGGGGCTACTGAGGGAGTCCTGGACTAAGGGGTCCTCGAGCGTCCAGTCTATTCGATGTGGGCCGGACTAATGGGCTTTTAAGATACAAGGAACAAGGCCACCTCTCGTGTCCGGTTGGGACTCCCTATGCATGGACGGCAAGATTAGATGTCCGGATATACTATTTCCTTTCTGTTGAACAGTCTTTATACAACCCTAGGCCCCTCCGGTATCTATATAAACTGGAGTGTTTAGACCGGAGGCAAGATCATAACATTGATAGGCTAGCCAAGCTAGGGTTTAGCCATTATGATCTCGAGGTAGATCAACTCTTGTTACCCCTATACCCATCAAATATAATCAAGTAGGAGTAGGGTTTTACCTCCATCAAGAGGGCCCGAACCTGGGTAAACATTGTGTCACTTTCAGCATTGTTACCGTCGATCCTCAGACATACAGCTTGGGCCCCCTACCCGAGATCTGCTGGTTTTGACACCGACACCCACCTCACGAGGCTTGCAATGACATGAGCCATGATGACCAAGGCCAGGCGGCCGCCAGCAAGCGCAGTCCAGGACAGTTTCCTCTTTAGTTCTAAGGAAGCAAGGACATATGCTTCTTCCCGAGGGATCCCCCAAAGGTTTGCATTCCGGTGCAACAAGACCAAGACCATGAGCACGACTGAATGGGTGTCATCACCGAGCCCACATCTGCGTCATGACCAGAAGCTTTGCAGGGGACGACCACCTTTTGGCAGGATAAGATGTACCTCTTGTCCCCCTTCAAACTTAGCCACTTTGATATTCCTTCCCGCCTAAGCTATGGGGGAAGAGAGCCGGACCTAGTAGAAATATAGGCTAGTCTCCACCGTAGGAGAGGTGGATTGATTCTCTACCTCTAAGCTCTCCCAAGGTAGCTCACCCACTGTACTAGTTCATCCTCATCCTCCTCGCGAGGCAATCCACCACAAAGCAGGAGTAGGGTTTTACACCGCAACGTGGCCCAAACCTGGGTAAATCTCTATTTTCATCTCCTTTCCCGGCTCGCACGAACTAGACGAGGCCAAGCCATGAGGCGATGAGCTTGATACTAGAGCTATGCTAGATCTTCGCACATGCCCCTAAGTTCGAACCTTGTTTGGGTATGCGGAGCCCCGATTCTGACATTTGGGTAGGGGTGTGTCCAGATTATCCCTTCTGCTTCGCTCCTCCTTGCTCCATCACCTTCATGGCCGACTCCATCCACTCTGCTGGTCAACTCGTCATCCCTGGCATCCCCTCAAGTTGCTCGGCCTTCACTCCCGACCCAAGCCGTGTGCGATGGCCCATCAGGTTCAGGCCAGTGCTACCCCCGCGCTACGACCGCACGACCAACCACATGGAATTCCTCCAACTGTATGCTCAGAGCATTCTGCCGGCGGGAGGTGACGACAAATACATGGCAAACTGGCTCCCCCAGGCCCTCACAAAAGTTCCACGCTCTTGGCTTCGCAGCCTCCCGGAGGCCTCGGCGTCCTCTTGGGGAGAGGTCCATAGTTAGTTCGTTGCGTGCTTCATAGCTCTAGGGCCCCATGCGGTCGCCTGCATCCTTGGTGGGTCTCAAGCGCCTGCGTCTGGTCTCCACACCAAGCAGCTCTTCCGCCAGGCGAACGCCGTTCGGCCTTAGCCCGAGTCCTCACGGGTCCACGGGCGGTGCAAGGTCGCCATCACATTTGACTCCAAAGATCACCCTGAGTCTATGGCAGCCGCCGGGGCACTCTCCATGCTCTGCGCGCTTACCATCAGCAATGTCTCTGTCACCAAGACTCTCATTGACAGCAGCGCTAGCCTTAAATGTGCTTCGAGACCTTCGAGAGGCTTCATGTGCCCTATGATCAACTCATGCCCACAAAGCCGTTCTCTGGGGTGATGGGTGGCTCCGCCATCCCCCTGGGGCAAGTACGCCTCCCTGTCACCTTCGGCAAGCGCGACAACTACCATAGTGAGCTCATCGACTTCGAAGTGGCCCACATCAGCCTCCCTTACAATGCCATCTTGGGGTACCCCGCTCTCGCTAAATTCACACCCGGGCTACAACACCATCAAGATACCGAGCAGCGGCGGCGTCATCATCGTGGCTGAAGACAAGGAGGACGCGGTCCAAGCACTTAAGCTCGCCTACAAGGCTGCAGCGGCCTGACGTCCCGACACTGAAGAGGCCCCGGGGGTTCTCGAGGCCGCGCCGCGAAGAAGAAGCAACTGTTCTCCCAGGACCGCGCCGAGACGAAGATGGTGCCCGTCAGTGATGACAACCCGGGCCCCACTTTCACCATTGGTGCCGTCCTGCCCTTAGATTAGGACAAGGCACTCATGCGCTTCCTCCGAGGGAACAAGGACATGTTCGCATGGAAGGCATCCGATCTAGTCGGCTTCCTGAGGGAGTTAATTGAGCACCACCTAGCGGTATGCCCCAACGCCCGTCCGGAGAAGCAGAAGGCAAGACATCTGGCATAGGAAAAGCAAGAGTTCATCATCTAAGAGGTGCTCAAACTACACGAAGCCAGGGTCATATGAGAGCTGCGGCATCCGAAGTGGCTCGCCAACCCGGTCGTTGTCCCCAAGAAAGGCGGCCAGGAGCGCATGTGTGTCTACTTCACGAGCCTCAACAAGGCTTGCCCTCAGGATCCTTTCCCGCTTTCGCATATCAACCAGATCATGGATTCCACTACAGAGTGTGATCTGTTATGTTTCCTGGATACCTTCTCGGGCTATCATCAGATCAAGATGGCACCAGAAGATGTCGAGAAGGCGGGCTTCATCTCCCCGTGCGGCGTATACTGCTACATCTGCATCCCCTTCGAGCTGACAAGCGCCTATGCCACCTTCCAGCGGCTCATGCGCATTGCATTGGGGCCGCAACTGGGGCGAAACGTAGAGGCATAAGTTGATGACATTGTGGTTGCTACTTCTTGAGCTTGCGTTGATTTTTTGGAGAGGAAAGGGTGATGTAGCAAAGTAGAAATACGTATTTCCCTCAGTTAAGAACCAAGGTATCAATCTTGTAGGAGGCACAAGCAAGTCTCCAATCTATGCACCTGCACAAACTAACAAACAATTGCACACAACGCAAAAAAGGGGTTGTCAATCCCTTCACGGTCACGAACAAGAGTGAAATCTAATAGAGATAGGTATAAAAGATAAATAAAAGAGGAAACTAAAGTAAAAATAAATAAATTGCAGCAAGGTATTTTTGGGCTTTATGGTTAATAGATCTGAAAATATATGATGGAAAATAGACCCGGGGGTCATAGGTTTAAGTAGAGGCTTCTCTCTTGAAAGAAAACATACGTTGGGTAAACAAATTACTGTCGAGCAATTGATAGAAAAGTGCAAAGTTATGACGATATCTAAGGCAATGATAATGAATATAGGCATCGCGTCCGTGTCAAGTAGACCGAAACGATCCATCATCTACTACTATTACTCCACACATCTACCTCTATCTAGCATGCATCTAGAGTATTAATTCCATAAGAACAGAGTAACGCCTTAAGTAAGATGGCATGATGTGGAGGGATAAACTCAGGCAATATGATGAAAACCCCATCTTTTTATCCTTGATGGCAACAATACAATACGTGCCTTGCTACCCCTACTTTGTCACTGGCTGAGGACACCGCAAGATTGAACCCAAAACTAAGCACCTCTCTCATTGCAAGGAAAACCAATCTAGTTGGCCAAATCAAACCGATAATTCGAAGAGAAATACAAAGATATTTAATCATGCATAAAAGAGTTAAGAGAAGACTCAAATAATATTCATAGATAATCTGATCATAAATCCACAATTCATCGAATCCCGACAAACACACCGCCAAAGAATATTACATCGGATAGAACTCCAAGAACATCGAGGAGAACATTGTATTGAAGATCAATGAGAGAGAAGAAGCCATATAGCTACTAGCTATGGACCCATAGGTCTGTGGTAAACTACTCATGCTTCATCGGAAGGGCAGTAAGGTTGATGTAGATGCCTGCCGGGATCGAATCCCCCTCCGACAGGGTGCCGGCAAAGGCCCTGATGACCCACAAGACTACCTGATAGTTGTAGCCTCTTTCGATAAGTAAGAGTGTCGAACCCAACGAGGAGCTAAAGGTAGAACAAATACTCTCTCAAGTCCTATCGGCCACTGATACGACTCTACGCACTCTTGTCGTTCGCTTTACCTAGAACCAGTATGAAACTAGAAGTACTTTGCAGGTGTTGTTGGATAGGTTTGCAAGATAATAAAGAACACGTAAATGAAAACTAGGGGCTGTTTAGATAAAGATGCAATAAAGTAAATAAAGCGAGTGTGGAAAAGTGCTGGTAGGAGTTGTGAACGTGTCCCTAAGCAATTGACTACGTTACTAGACCGATAGCAAGTTTTATGTGGGAGAGGCATAAGCTAACATACTTTCTCTTCTTGGATCATATGCACTTATGATTGGAACTCTAGCAAGCGTCCGCAACTACTAAAGATTCATTAAGGTAAAACCCGACCATAGCATTAAAGCGTCAAGTCCCCTTTATCCCGTATGCAACAATCCCCTTACTCGGGTTTATGCTTCTGTCACTCAAGGAACCCACCATAAAAGAATCATGAACGTATTGCAACACCCTACAGCAGGAATCCCTCACGCTTGCACGACAAGGAGGGCACAATAGGACAACAACATAACCACAAGAAAATTAGATCAATCATAGCAATTCATCAACCACCAATAGGACAACGAAAATCTACTCAGACATCATAGGATGGCAACACATCATTGGAAAATAATATGAAGCATAAAGCACCATGTTCAAGTAGAGGGTACAGCGGGTTGCGGGAGAGTGGACCACTGTAGATAGAGGGGGGAAGGTGATGGAGATGTTGGTGAAGATGGCGGAGGTGTTGGTGAAGATCGCGGTGATGATGATGGCCCCCGGCGGCGTTCCAGCGCCACCGGAAGCAAGGGGGAGAGAGCCCCCCTTCTTCTTATTCTTCCTTGACCTTCTCCCTAGATGGGAGAAGGGTTTTCCCTCTGGTCCTTGGCTCCCATGGCGTGGGAGGGGCGAGAGCCCCTCCGAGATTGGATCTATCTCTCTGTTTCTGCGCTCTCAGATTCTGCCCCTTCACCGTTTCTTTTATATCCGGATATCCGTAACTCCGATTGGGGTGAATATTTCACCCAGATTTTTCTCATAAAATTAGCTTTCTCGCGGAAAAAGAAGAGCGTCAACCTCCTTACGGGTGGCCCAGGAGAGTGCTAGGCGCGCCCAGGGGAGGAGGGCGCGCCCCCTATCTCCTGGCCACCTCGGACACCGTTTCGCGTTGATTCTTCCTTCGGAAAATCCCAAATATTCCAAAATAATTCTCCATCCGTTTTTGTCCCGTTTGGATTCCGTTTGATATTGGGTTTCTGCGAAACATAAAACGTGCAACAAACAGGAACTGACACTGGGCACTGGATCAATATGTTAGTCCCAAAAATAGTATAAAAAGTTGCCAAAAGTATATGAAAGTTGAAGAATATTGGCATGGAACAATCAAAAATTACAGATACGACGGAGACGTATCAGCATCCCCAAGCTTAATTCCTGCTCGTCCTCGAGTAGGTAAATGATAAAAAAGATAATTTTTGATGTGGAATGCTACCTAGCATAATCTTGATCATATGTCTAATCATGGCATGAATATTAAGACACGAGTGATTCAAAGCAATAGTCTACCATTTGACATAAAAACAATAATACTTCAAGCACACCAACCAAGCAATTATGTCTTATCAAAATAACATAGCCAAAGAAAGCTCATCCCTACAAAATCATATAGTCTGGCTATGCTCCATCTTCATTACACAAAATACTCCCATCATGCATAACCCCGGTTTCAGCCAAGCAGTTGGTTTATACTTTTTAACGCGCTTCAGCTTTTTCAACTCTTACGCAATACATGAGCGCAAGCCATGGACATAGCACTATGGTGGTATATGGTGGTGGTTGTGAGGACAAAAAGGGAGAAGATAGTCTCACATCAACTGGGCGTATCAACGGGCTATGGAGATGCCCATCAATAGATATCAATGTGAGTGAGTAGGGATTGCCATGCAACGGATGCACTAAGAGCTATAAGTGTATGAAAGCTCAAACTGGAAACTAAGTGGGTGTGCATCCAACTTGCTTGCTCATGAAGACCTCGGGCGTTTGAGGAAGCCCATCATCGGAATATACAAGCCAAGTTCTAAAATGAAAAATTCCCACTAGTATATGAAAGTAAAAGCATAGGAGACTCTCTCTATGAAGAACATGGTGCTACTCTGAAGCACAAGTGTGGTAAAAGGATAGTAACATTGCCCTTTCTCGCTTTTTCTCTCATTTTTTCTTTTATTTTTCATTCTTTTTTTTATTTTTTTTCTTTCTTTTTAGTGGGCTTCTTTGGCCTCCTTTTTTTAATTGTGCTTCTTTGGCCTCTTTTATTTTTCATAAAGTCCAGAGTCTCATCCCAACTTGTGGGGGCATCATAGTCTCCATCATCCTTTCCTCACTGGGGCGATGCTCTAATAATGATGATCATCACACTTTTATTTACTTACAACTCAATATAACAACTCGATATCTCGAACAAAGATATGCCTCTATATGAATGCTTCCAGCGGTGTACCGGGATGTGCAATGATCTAGCATAGCAATGCCATCAAAAAACGGACAAGCCATGAAAACATCATGCTAGCTATCTTACGATCATGCGAAGCAATACGACAATGAATGCTCAAGTCATGTATATGATGTTGATGGAAGTTGCATGGCAATATATCTCGGAATGGCTATGGAAATGCCATAATAGGTAGGTATGGTGGATGTTTTGAGGAAGGTAAATAATGGGTTCATGATACCAGCTAAAGTTGCGCGGCACAATAGAGGCTAGCAAAGTGGAAGGGTGAGTGTGCGTATATCCATGGACTCACATTAGTCATAAAGAACTCATATACTTATTGCAAAAGTCTACTTGCCCTCGAAGCAAAGTACTACTACGCATGCTCCTAGGGAGGAGGTTGGTAGGAGTTAACCATCGAGCGCCCCCGACCTCCACTAATAAGGAAAGCAATCAAAGAACACCTCATGCTCCAACTTCGTTACATAACAGTTCACCATACGTGCATGCTACGGGACTTGCAAACCTCAACACAGGTATTTCTCAATTTCACAATTACCCAACTAGCACGACTCTAATATCACCACCTTTATATCGCAAAACTATTGCAAGGAATCAAACATATCATATTTAGTGATCTACAAGTTTTATGCAGGATTTTATGACTAACCATGTGAATGACCAATTCCTGTCATCTCTCTAAATTGATATAAGTGAATCAAGAGAGTTTAATTCTTTGTACAAAAGGTATTCCCATGCTCTAACAAATATAAGTGAAGCAAAAGAGCATTCTACAAATGGCGGTTGTCTATATGAAGAGAAACAGGCAATCCAAACTTCAAATGATATAAGTGAAGCACATGAAGCATTCTAAAAAGCCATACTCAAAAGATTTAAGTGAGGTGCATTGAGCATTATATAAATCAACCAAGGACTATCTCATACCATCATGGTGCGTAAAATAAAAGTGAAAACTAAATGCAAAAAGACGCTCCAAGACTTGCACATATCGCACGAACGAAACGAATACGAAAATATACCGATACTTGTTGAAGAAAGAGGGGATGCCTTCCGGGGCATCCCCAAGCTTAGACGCTTGAGTCTCCTTGAATATTTACTTGGGGTGCCTCGGGCATCCCCAAGCTTGAGCTCTTGCCTCTCTTCCATTTCCTCATATCGAGACCTCCTCGTTTAGACACTTCATCCACACAGAACTTCAACAGAAAACTCGGTAAGATCCGTTAGTATAATAAAGCAAATCACCACTCTAAGTACTGTTGCAAACCAATTCATATTTTGTTTTTGAATTGTGTCTACTGTAATATAATTTTTCATGGCTTAATCCACTAATATAAATTGATAGATTCATCAAAACAAGCAAACTATGCATCAAAAACAGTATCTGTCAAAAACAGAACAGTCTGTATCAATCTGAACACCCACCATACTTCTGGCACCTCAAAAATTCTACCAAAATTATCAAACATAAACAAGTTGTACAGCAAGACAGTTCAAAAGGAATCAGAACCGTTTGACATTTCAGTTAAAAATGTAAAATCGTGCACTACAGCCAAAGTTTCTGTCCTGCACCGTACAAACTACCAAGCATTGTAAACCTCCTAAAGGCAAACCTTAGCACATTATTTTTATAATACAATGGAATTATACAAGGGGATAATTATTTTTGTTGAAAATTTTCTGTAATCAGGGTTCACAAAGTATCCGTGAGCATGAACAAAGTTCAAGGCTAGCTCCCACTTCAACAATGCTTGTCTCTCTCACTTTCACTTTCCTTTTTGAAAAGTTTTTAGGTTCCCCTCTTTATTTTTGTGTTTTAAAACTATATGAAAGCACTCAACAGAAATAAATGACTCTCTAAAACTTACGGGTTGTCTCCCTGATAGCGCTTTCTTTAAAGCCATTAAGCTAGGCATATAGTGCTCAAGTAATGGATCCACCCGGATCCCAAGGTATATCAAAGCCAATTTTAATTAACAATGATTTGTAATTTAGTAGTGAGCACAAAGTAACATATATCAAGCAATGACGAAGTCTAACTCTCTTCCTATGCATTGACATGTCATAAAAGAACAATGCATGCACACATAGTAAAGGCCAATGCATAGTATAAGCAGATTCTTGCAATTCTATCGTGTTGGAAACATAAAGAGGCGGAGATGTAGTTCCTCTCTCATAATAATTACAAGTAGGAGAAGCAAGCACCTACATATTACATTCATCAAAATCATCATGTGCAATGGTAAAAGGCAACCCATCCATATAATCCTTAATAAGCACAAACTTCTCCGATATAGTGTAGTTTGGAGAATTCAAAAAGATAATAGAACTATCATGCGTGGGTGCAATAGCAACAATTTCATGTTTAACATAAGGAACTATAGCAAGTTCATCTCCATAAGCATAATTCATATTGGCATCTTGGCCACAAGCATAGCAAGCATAATCAAAAAGGGATATTTCAAGAGAATCAACGGGATCATAGCAATCATCCTTTGGTAAGCACGAAGGGGAATTAAATAATGTATGAGTTGAAGAGTTACTCTCATTAGAAGGTGGGCACGGGTGATCAATCCGCTCTTCCTCCTTTTGTTCTTCGCTCTCCTCATCATTTTTTTCATCCAATGAGCTCACAGTTTCATCAATTTCTTCTTCCATAGCTTCTGCAAAATATTAGTCTCTTCTTGGACAGCGGATACTTTCTCAATAAATGCATTAATATTGTAATTGTATTCATAATTTTCATAGCAATATCTAAGTATAGCAAGATTTTCAGGCCTATAAATATCATCTTCAAAAGCTTCATACTTTTCAAACAAAGATTCAATTTCATAAGCAGCCTTAAAAGCAATAAATTCTTCAATTTGTTCAACATCATAGTAATCATATATACCATTAGCATAAGAAGCTAAGGTTTCATTATCATTAAATTTGCATGAAAAGGGAAGGTGTGGAGCCTTCATCCTAGAGCAACAAGTAATATCATATCTCAAGCATAGATCCCGAGTGTACCAATGCAACTGCCAGGACCCCGACTCAATGCCACACCGATCTAGCATGTAACACTTCATATCACTTTGCGGCCTCACGCATGGTATTCCCATGGGTGTCGCCTTACCAGGCCCGGGACCGTTTGTGCCTTTTGGCACACGTATATGATAGTGTCGCTAGCATCCATATGACAAGGAGCCCGAGCTGACATGGCTAGTCGTGAACCCAAAGTGGCACTAACTTACAGGGACAGACATACATGGGATTTGCAACCCACTATATGGAGGGATCCGCAGCTATTTGGTGGGACAATACTAAATCCATGTGGCCAGCAGATGAAGAAATTACATGGGATAAGTTCAAGGAAAAATTCCGCAGGTACCACATCCCCGCCAGTATTCGGAAGGTTAAACAACATGAGTTCCTAGCTCTCACACAAGGCAACTTATCCGTCACTGAGTATTTGAGCAAGTTCAACCTTTTTGGCTCGCTATTCCCTGTATGATGTGGCCACCGAAGAGAGAAAGATTGACAGATTCCTTGGAGGACTGAATCAACATCTCAGATGCACTCTTAGTATGCTTGATTTTCCGGAATTCAAGACTCTGGTAAACAAAGCCCTCATCGCAGAAAGAGAGCACAAGCTTGTTCATGACAATAAGACCGCCTATAATGATCATAAGCGCAAGTTTGAGCCCAAGAAGGATGGCCAGCCAGTGCAGAAGACCCGTACCTAGAAGTAGACTAAGGTTGAGTACAAGCCTAGTTGGCAGCAGAATGTTAACAAGACCTCTACCCAAGTCAAGAATGTTGTGACCAGCCTGCTGCGTGAAGATTGTCAGCGTAACAATTCATATTTCAATTGTGGGAAAACCGGACATTATGCCAGAAAGTGCCCCAAGAGCAGCAAGTTGAATGCTCCATTCAAGCCGCAAGTCAACCACATGGGACCATACCCTGACCAGAAGACCATCCAAGGGAAAGTTCACTACCTCTCCGCAGACGAAGCCCAAGAGGACCCAAAAGTCGTCTTTGGTATGTTTCCTGTTAATAGCATACCTGCAATAATTTTATTTGACTATGGGGCTTCCCACTCTTTTATTTCGCGGAGTTTTGTTTCCCAAAACAAGTTTCCTTGCTCTATTTTGGGAAAAAGTATGATGGTACAATCCCAGGGATCCGTGCTCAAAAGCAATCTGGTCTGTCACAATTTGGAGATTGGCATCAAGGGAGTCATCTTCCCAGCTTCTTTGATAGTCATCGAGTCTGCCAAGTTGGATATTATTTTGGGAATGAACTGGTTGAATCAACATCAAGTATGCATTAGCTGCGCCACCAGAGAAGTCTCATTGATAAGTGGGGATGGTCAGACTACATAGTTCTTTGCTTGAATAAGCATACCCAAGAAATAAATGGTCTTCACAGCTGTAGCAGAAGAAATGGATCTAATTCTTGTGGTCAGTGAGTTTCCAGACATATTTCCTGAGGAATAACCAGGAATGCCGCCAAACCGAGAGCTTGAGTTTGAAATTAATCATGTGCCCGGGACCGCACCTATATATAAAAAGTATTACCAGATGCCTTCATCTGAGTTAGTGGAGCTGAAGAAATAGCTTGATGATATGCTTCAGAAAGGATACATCCGCTCAAGCTCTTCACCATGGGGATCACCCGCAATATTCATGGACAAGAAAGACGACAGTCTCCGAATGTGAGTGGATTACCGACAGTTGAATGATGTCACTATTAAGAACAAATATCCACTTCCGAGGATTGATGACAGTCTTCGAACAAACTCAGTGGGGCAAAAGTATTCTCCAAGATTGATTTGAGGACCGGATACCACCAGCTCAAGATCAAGAAGGAAGATATTCCTACGACCGCGTTCACCACTCGATACGGTCTTTACGAATATACGGTCATGTCATTCGGCCTCACCAACGCCCCCGCCTTCTTCATGCATATGATGAATAAGGTATTCATGGACTTCTTGGATAAATTTCTGGTTGTCTTCATTGATGACATCCTCATATACTCAAAGAGTGAAGAACAACACAAAGAACATCTGAGAGCAGTCTTGCAGAGACTCCGTGACCATCAACTCTATGCAAAATTCAACAAATGTGAATTTTGGCTCAAACAAGTCCGATTTTTGGGACATGTACTGTAAGAAGAAGGCATAGCCATGGATCCAAGCAAAGTGAAAGACATGCTTGAGTGGACAACACCCACGACAGTGACTGAGATCCGAAGTTTTCTTGGATTAGCTGGGTACTACCGCCACTTCATCGAAGGCTTCTCTAAGATAGCCAAGCCAATGATAGAACTAATCAAGAAGGATGAGAAATTTTTATGGTCTGAGGACTGTGAGAAGAACATCAATGAGTTAAATACCAAGCCGACGTCCGCACATGTGTTAACCCTTCCAGACATCGACCACAATTTTGATGTATATTGTGATGCATCCAGGAGAGGTATTGGATGTGTACTCATGCAAGATGGAAAGTTTGTAGCATACACATCACGAGAACGAAAACCTCACGAAGGGAATTACCCAACCCATGACTTGGAATTGGCCGCAGTGGTGCACACATTAAAAATTTGGAGGCACTACCTCATTGGCAAAAGATGTCAGATATTTACTGACCACAAGAGCCTCAAGTATATATTCACCCAATCGGACTTAAACCTCTGACAGCGAAGATGGCTCGAATTGGTCAAGGATTATGATCTTGGAATAAACTACCATCCCGGCAAGGCCAACGTGGTTGCTGATGCCCTAGCCACAAGCCCGCCCACCTGAATGCTTTAATGGAGTCCTTGCCTCCTGAACTCCAAGAAGAGATCGCTCAGCTTAATCTAGTAATTGTCAAGGCTGACCTTGCAAATATATCAGAAGTCACCCTACCCTTGAAGAAGAAATCCACATAGCCCAGCAAGATGACTCAGTCCTGCAACACCATGTCAAGCGTATGCAAGAAGGCAAGACCCAGGATTTCTCTAAGGACGAGCAAGGTACTCTAAGATTTCGAGGACGGATTTGCATACATTAGTTAACGGACCTGGGAAATTAGATCTTATCAGAAGCACACAAGTCTTTGTACTCAATCCATCCAGGAGGTACCAAGATGTACGAGGACCTTCGTCAGTCATTTTGGTGGGACGGAATGAAGAAGGACATCGCCTATTTTGTCGCATGCTAAGATATATGCAACAAAGTAAAGGCGGAACGTCAGAAACCCGCCGGACTTCTTCAACCGTTACCCGTTGCACAATGGAAATGGGACGATGTCTGTATGGATTTCATCACCGGTCTACCAAGGACTCACCAATGCAATGATGCAGTATGGGTTGTGGTGGATATGCTGACCAAGGTAGCTCACTTAATTCCCATCAGAACCACCTACTGAATCAATCAACTCGCACAACTATACTTGTCCAGAATCATCAGTTGGCATGGAGTGCCAAAAACTATCACTTCTGGCTGCAGGTCTCTCTTAACTTTAGCATTCTGGTCACATCTTCATCAAGTCTTGGGGACCGCACTCAAGTACAACACAGTCTATCATCCTCAGACAGACGGGCAGACTGAGCAAGTAAATCAAATACTCAAAGATATGCTCCGAGCATGTGCTTTGGCGCAAGGACCTGTCGGGGAAACGGACACCTATGGGAGCACGGGAATCCCTTCTACGTTCGGCGGGGATAGTAGGTGCATTAAGAGCAGGTCTAGCAGTCAGCACAAGGGGATTTTTACCCAGTTTCGGGCCACAAAGATGCGTAATACCCTAGTCCTGCTTGTCTGGATATATGTGTTCTTGAGATTTTGAACTAACTGTGGTGCATGCACGGTCCAAAAAGTACGAATCCTCTCTCAGTATGCCTTGGGCCTCCTTCTATACGTAAAAGGGGTTGCCACATTGGCACACAGGAGGTGGAAAACAAGCTACAATGCATGATCTTATCGCTCGATGCCGTAGGACAAATGCATTTAATGCGCTGCCTACGTGCCCTCTTACTTTATTAGGGATGGCAACAGAAGTCGTCCCATCCGTTGCCGCTCCTCCTTGCTTCGACAAGCATCCAGGCTGACGAGGCATGCAGTGCCACGCTGGCTAGCTAGCTGCTGTGTTGGCACGATGGTAGAGCTTCCACGAATATTTGCATGCCACCACGCAGGTGCCTGCTTAGTTGGCACACTAGTTGTCGCACTGGAGTGGTGGTGAGGTGGCAAATCCTTGTCGAGCGCGGGCCTGGCCGTGGCCCAGCAATCGTCCCCAGCAAGGCTTGCCGGGGGCCTTGGAGTTCTCCCCTGCAATGGTCTTGCCAGGGGTCTTCGTCCTCTGGTCCCATGTGGACCCGCATGTTATCAATCTTCATGAAGATTTGCATGCTAGTATGCATGCGCTCGCAAATCTTGGCCTTAACTTTGTTGATGGTGTCAGAACTCTCAGCTTCAAAGGGTGATGGCTTGCTGGTGCTGTGTAGGTTGCCCCCGGCAAGGATGTTGCCGGGGGAGGTCCAGCTCGCCTTCTGCTCCTTGTTCCTTGACTTGAGTATCCGCCTTGGTAGTCTTTCGTGTCTTATCTTCTGCTGCCCTGCCGGGCTCGGCCACATGCGTGGCTACAACTGCCCGTGCACAAGTAAGGGGTATAGAAGAGCCCATACTTTTGTACACTGACAGGACCCAAGTTGGAAGATTGCATGCCTTATGCCGAGTTCTCCTACAACAACAGTTTCCAGACCAGCCTCAAGATGTCACCATTTGAAACTCTATATGGTCGTAAGTGCCGCACTCCGCTAAACTGGTCTCAAACCGGAGATAGCCATATTTTCGGGACCAATTTAATGATGGAGGCCGAAAAGCAAGTCAAAGAGATTCGCAATAGACTGCAATTGGCTAAGTCCCGACAAAAGAGCTACTATGATTCAAAACATCGACCAATCAGTTTTGAACCCAGAGAATATGTGTACCTCAGAGTCGCCCCCATGAAAGGACTTAAACGATTCTAGACTCGAGGAAAGCTTGCACCCAGATATATTGGTCCGTTCCCAATTATGTCCAGAGTTGGTACCGTGGCTTATTAGTTGGAACTACCCTCGGAATTGTCAGAAGTGCACAATGTGTTCCACGTCTCACAGTTGAGATGGTATATCTCGCCACCCGAGAAAAGGACTAATATGGAAGAGAAAGAGCTTGCTAAGGGTTTAACCTATGAGGAGAAACCGTTCCGAATCTTGGATGAGATGGATAGAGTAACCGGCAATAAGGCAATCAATTTTATAAGGTAAAGTGGGAGCATTATACTCAGGAAGAAGCAACATGAGAAAGAGAGGACTTTTTAAGGACAGCTTATCCAGAATTGTTTTCCCGAGCAACCGAATCTCGAGGACGAGATTCATCCTAAGTGGGGGAGGTTTGTGACACCCTGGTTTTGCCCTCCTTCTTTTTCTGGAATTCTTTGCCATTGGATTTGCATTTGGAGTTTTGAATCAACTTAGTTGGACTTAAACACTTGGGCATGTCCTTGATTTTCACCCAAGTGACTCACCTGTCTCTCACACTCATCATTTCCTCTCTGGTTTTTCTCAAAATGGCCTAAGGAATATTTTTCATATGAAAAATATTCATTTCTCTCTCTGATTATCACTTCAGCAACATATGCTCCAAAGCAACCCTCATTTTTCTTAGCCATAAAAATTCTGAGAAAATTCCTGAATATTCTTTGGACCTTGCCACACCTCCCCGTGCAAAAATATTTCATAGTTATTTGGAATATTTTTCTACAGAAAATCTTTTCTATTCTGGCCAGAAAATGCACTTTACAAAGGAAGTGTATTTTTCCTTGATCCAATGAAGCTGAAACTTTTATAGCTTTATTACCCTCCTAAGAAACCATTAACCTCCAAAGATCAGCCATAAAACCCTTCTAGATCTCTCTAAGTTAACCTCACAAGTTTTTGTCCAGAAACTTGCCATGTTGATACACTCACGCACAACTCACCAGTGATCAACTCAAACACTTGGAGCAACCCAAACCATCAAGGACTACACACCAGACTTGAATTCAATGCATGGCGTGGCTCTATGCCAGATTTCATGCGGTGACCACACGTGTGCACCATGCCAACATGCTTGTCCACGCGCTCTGGACATTGCCGACGCCCCTGTTTTGCGCGTGCTCGCTTCCCCGCTCGCCGTGCCTTCCCAAACCCTGCCACAATCATCGCCTTGATGCACTTAACTCCGCCTTGGCGCTCGCCGATGCCAGAGCTCACTGCAGCGAGAACGGGCATGACGTGGCAAAGCATACATTGTGCCGTGCCCCCGCTCTCGTATCCACCCGCCTGCTGTTCTCGTCCTCGCTCGCTTATAGTGGCCGTGTGAGTCATGGATGCTTCTCACCCTCTCATCAACACCATTCGTCGCCAGGCGCCGTCTCCAGAGAACTCCAGCGGACCGCCGAGCACCCTCCTCCCTCGCCTATAAATAGGACCCCTCCCCAGCTCTCTGAGCATCGTCTCTCACTCATACACTTGCCATGACCCCGTAGATAGCCGTAGCCCGACCGGGCAGGCCTCTAGCCGCCGTTCCCGACTGGAGTTCACCGGCGATCCCCTCCGCTGCTCCCCACCCCTCCAGAGCCTCTCGAGCTCAACCAGCTTCTCCGTCGTGTCCCTGGTGATCCTCTGGTGCGCGTTGGTGCAGTTGGAGCCCCTGCAGTCCCCTCCTCACGCCATCTTCTTCCACTCCGGCGAACCCCGACCGCTGCCGCCACTGGAGAAGAAGATTCCGAGCCCATCCATCAATCCCTAGCCACGTTTCGAGTACGTACAGGCTCCTTGAGGTCTTTGCATCCATCTCCTCCATCCACGATGGAGGCCGACCTCTCCTCGTTGGAGAAATGCTGGCGCATCGCCGCCCCTCTTCTGTTTCTCCCTCCCTCTCTCTAAACCTGACAGTGGGGCCCACTGTCAGCCTCACAGCCACACCCGAAGCGGTATAAGTGGTTGCGCCCCGTGAAAATACTCTTTCGACGTCACCCCCATCTGTTTTGTTTTTATTTGATTTTAATTCAAATATTGACCAGAACTTTGACCAACCACAAGTTCTAAACCATAAGTCCAACTGAATTTATTATTTTTGCATTATGTTTGTATTGGAATTTCTAGCAGCACACAAAAGTTGAAATTTTTCTCTACTTTCTAGAATTTTTGGTGATTTTCAAAAGTGTTCTTGACATTTTCTTTTTGTGGTTTTAATTGTTTTTAGAGGAGGAAACTTGCCTTGAAGGACACAAGGAGGATTGTGACGCTCATCTGTGCTAAGGCAAGCCACCATAAGCATTTGCATGGTGTAATTTCAATATTTATGATTTTCCAACTTGAATATGACTTATTTTCATGCATTTAATTATTTATATAAATAATGTTTATGATAGTTTGCCTTTCATGCTTGAATTGCATAGTATATAGTAGTGTTTGAATGCATGAACTAGTATGAGGCAGTAGAAGTATGTTTGATAGTATGGTGATGATATGGTTATTATTTGGATATGATCGGTATTATCTTCATATAGGAGTTATTGATTTTATAGATAAAATGGGGTCGTGCAACCAAGGAACGAGCTAAAAAAGTGGAATCCACCGAAAATGCTCTTGTTGCACAACTCTACAGAGACGCTAGCACGATTGCTCAATAGGAGAGATACGACACTTGTGCACAAAACCTATGAGAAGCAAAATGTAACGAATTCTATCCCAAGTATGCTATGTATGCTAGAGTCCCGGTGATTCTCTCAGGATGATCCAAGAGGATCGAATATGACAATTTGATATGCAATGTGGCGATTCTATGGCTACTACTTACAAGCTACTTGTTTTCTCTTTGCTTAAAAGCTATTGTTCTCATTTTTTATATGGACACTTATGCGAGATGCTAAAATCTCATAATACATGCGATCATAGGCACAAGAATGACCAGAACGACACATGGACATAAGCTCTCGCGTACATACACATTCTGCATGAGATGTTGGACTTGCTGGGAATATCTTTTGTCTCGTCGGGGTTGGCGTAGTATGGTGCCTTGTTGTTGTGCATACGATGATCTATGGGACCAGCAAATGCCCCTTTGTGGTTCGGCTGGGGAGATCGACAAGCACAAAGAGCAGAACTACCAGAATGATGAAGTTTACCCAAGTTCGAGCCGCAGGGAAGCGTAAAACCCTACTCCTACTTTGATTGTATTATGTGAGTGTGCACAAGTACAAGGAGCGCTACGTGATGGCAAGGTTGCGCGCGAAGTGCAGCTATGCGTGTAATTGGGCAAAGTGTCGACCTTCGTAAAGTAGCCATGGGCCTCCTTTTATAGTGAAAGGGGTCACCACAGTGGCAAAATGGTAACTATACACTATAAATTGTGGCCATTGTGCTAAATACCAATCTCTGAGGGGTTAGGACAAGCACATTAATTGCGTCATGAGGTGTCATGTTGATGGAGATCCCCAGCAAGAGTTGTCTCTCCCTTTGTGCCATTTCCCATCTACCTCGTATTTCCTTGACACGATCATAGGACGAGTGTCATTTAAGTTGAGTCTTCGACGGTGAGCTACCACATGCCCTAACAAAGTTCACCTAACTGCCTGCCCGCTCAACACCTATATGACAAGTGACAAGCTGCTCGCTAAGGTGGAGCGATGGCACAATAGTGGAAGCTTGTCAGGCCCGGAGCTTGCCGGCAACCCCAAGCTTAATCTTCTGTACTTTTGATCTCTCGCTTGGTTGTCTTCTTCGCATCTTGTCATCTGGTCCTGATCTTGTTCTTAGTTCCCCTCCGGCAAGGCTTGCTGTTAGGAAGGTTGCCACTGCATATGCATATGTCTGGGGCACTAAGGACCCCAAATCTTAGTACACCAACAGGAGCCCCCGGGCCTTTGCCAAACAAGCATGCGAGGCATCATTGGGCTAGGCCCAAACAATGCACATGCATGCGCTGCAGAGGATAACTGTCATAATATTCCCTTTAACCATGCCCCCATGATGCACATTAAATGCAGAATGTGGGAGAGGTGGTTGAAACGGCTGCATTGGTAGTCAGCCTGCAAAACCACATCCATGCCGGACATCATAGAGCGAGCCCGGCGGCTTCCCCATAAAATGGTATCCGCAGAAAGCGCGCCTCATTTACCTCCTCTCTTTCCAATCTTGCAAACCGTGATCTTCTTCCTCCTTGCTCCCAAAACATAGCACAGTTCATCCATCGGCCGCTCCCATGCACCCTCTCCTCCTCAGACCCACTCTCCCAGCCGCCATAGCTCCCAAAACAAGCAAGGACAAGGCGGCGAAGCTCGTCGGCCTAGATGTAGAGGCGAGGAAAGAAACTCTGGCAGAGGCACGGGACAACACGTTGTCTTCAATCCGGTGCATGACAAGAGCGACCTCATGGAGCAGTATGCGTACATGTGGAGAAGGGAGAAGAGAGCTCACACTGACCCCCATTTGCTTCCTGGTTCTGTCAAGGGCAGGGCAGATAGATTCCCCTTCTTTGTTGCTTACTTCTACTTTCAACTCCACCCCCACTTTTTATGATTTCTTATGACATCATGTACACATATGGCTTCCATATCCTTGATTTCACACCAAATTACATAACATGCATGTCAGTATTTGCGCATCTTTGCGAAAACTTTGCGGAAGTTGTCCCCAACACAACCCTCTTCCGCCATTATTTTGTACCACATGTCGAAACAGGAGATGCCCCTTCTGGGCCCATCACATGGATTCAAAGGGGTTGGAACAAGAACATCTACCCATAAGATAACCTGCATCGGAAGTGGGATGAATGGTGAGGGGAGTGGTACTGGATCAAGGAGGCAGATTTCCCGCCACTCTGCTTGCCCAAAAGACGAAGATAGTCCATGGAAAGGATTGGAGGGACGTCGACAAGGATGAAAAGAAACTCATTGTTGTCGTGACTAGAATCCATTGCCTCAGTGCTGCTGGTCTTACAATTGAGATGGTTGGCACAGATTCACTTCGCTGGAGAATTGGCTCTCTGCAGAACAAGGGAAGACCTGCTTTAGAGTTCAAGAACGCCGCAGACATCACGAAGTTCCACCCAGGGTTGAACAACAACTTGACAACCCTATAACATACTTCTCTCTACCATGCACTGTTCAGGCCAGACGACAAGTACAAGTTGCCGACAAACACAGTCCCTCTATGCAACAACTCGGCCCTGAGCTCGATCATATCTATGATGCCAGAGTGTAATGCACATGGTGTTGTCATAACTTGGGATCAATCGTCCGCAGAGTGCGGACATGAGTTTTTTGATAACTTGACGGAGAGGGCCATCACAGAAGAGCTAGAACAAATCCTTCCCACCATTCATGAGGAAGTGGCCTATTGCCAATAGGGAAGAGGAGGCAAGAGAAGCCGAAGAGGCTGGAAACTTTGGTTTCTTGGAGGCCGACACCGGTGAAGAAGGAACAATGCCAGAGGAGACCCTTGTCGAGGAAGGTGAGCCTACCATGGAAGAGGACAATGAGGCTGTCGGGAACTCTACTGGCAAGGACACAACTAAGAAGCGGGTGTACGAGGAGCCCCTTGCTCCCTCCAAGAAGCCACGCGTCTTGCAGAAAGCCGCCTCTGGCGACCAAGTGCGTCCGTCTTCTTCAAGCGGCAAGGTCACCGACAAGAAGGTGGCTGACAAGGCCTCATAGCGGAAAGAAGCCCAACTGCATCCCATACGGTGATCGAGATGCACAACCGAGTTAACAACTCGTGCGACAGGAAAATGACGCACACCCGTGCCGACAACTGGAGCAGCAGGATCATCTCAACGTGCAGCTGCTGATACAGCCAAGTGCGCGAGGACTCCTACTCCAACTCCCCCACCAACTGATAAAGGCAAAGGTGTCCCATCATTCGATGAGATGGCGATTATTGTTTTCACAGGAGTAGACTTTCATGATCCGACTACGAACGTGCGAGGATGTCGTGCCTTAGCAATCGCTAAACCAACTCCGAGAGGTAATTGACCACGCCGGGGCACGATCAACCTAACCACGAGGGTCTACTTCCTGCAGGAAAACAAAGAACAATCAAGAAACTGAGATTGCAATCTGGATATTGCGAATATAAGTGAAAGCTTTATTGATCAAGGTAGGGTTCTGTGACGTCTTGGTCTGGTCGTTGGACACAAACAAAGTACGCAAAGTTGCAGCTATGGTGAACTTTAATTTAAACAAAACCCAAAGCCTAAACAACGCCCTAAGGGCTGTATATAGGGAGGAAGAGGGGGGGGGGGTTTCATGACCCCATGGAGGAGGGGTCCCAAACCAACCCTAACTCTGTTTCCCCACACATACGAACTGTAAAAATAGCCTATACTGAAGTACTTCGAAATTACACGGGCCTGGCCCAATAATAAGGTGACGCAACACCTATAATAGCCCCTAGACGAAATATATGAAGTGGCATCTTGTATATTTTGTTCGAGCCTTCATGCACTCATTATGGTGGCTTCAAAGTCCTGAAATGATCACCTGAAACTCCATTCTTGTTCCACTCGCGCATGCCATCATCTCCATCCTTGATCTTGCTCCAATGTTCATCCTTCTTATCTTCCCCTCTTGTGTTCTCTGTCTGTTCATCGTGTTCTTCGTGGTACCACTCCAATCGTGAAAGATCGGTCCCACTCGACATCATCTTGGTATCATGAGCCACGTTGGTCAGGATTTTGGAGTCTCCCCATTCGTTTTCTAGCCTAATTTTGTTTTGTTTTGTTCCAATTTTGAAAATCCCCACCAAAATGGCCCTCCTAAATTTTTATGTGATTTGTTTGTTTGGTGATGTTTTATTGGATTTGATACGTGGATTTGATTTGTTACTAGTAGATCTAGCTCCCCCCATATTTCCCTAGTTCCACCAACGAAATTCCAAGAATTTTGCCCCAAAATTTTGGTTTCCCCACCTAATTCTTTGAGTTCGTCCAGGATTTGGAGCCCACACATCCACCCTGTCGCCCCCGAATATCCGGCTTGCAAGCTCGGACTTCTGGTCTCCCGTAGCAACACGTCCTCCACCACTTCTTTTTCCGCTTAACTTACACCAATTTTGACCGGGTTTCCATCAATACTTCCGCATACCACCATAGCTTTATGAAACCACCATCGCTTACCCGCTACCACCTTCGACAATTTTGAGAAGTTTTGTTCTTTGAGAACTTGAGTTGCGGTTTTCGTTTCCTAATGTGTTTGGTAGAGGCAAGGGTGTCCCGTCTTTCGATGAGATGGTGGCAATCACTTTTGGTGGAGTAGACTTTGACAATCCAACTATGAACATGCGAGGACGTCGCGCCTTAGCAATCGCTAAACCAACTCCCAAAGGCAGGGCAACCAACCTCGAAGGGTAGGGGCCCGCCAAAACCGAGGGCAGGCTCATCAACATCGGGGCTATCGCGCCCATCGGCTCGGAGGAGGCTGCCGTGGCGCTTCTCAACGATGCACATGTCTCCTCTCTGCCAATCTTCCGGGGTTCGCTGTTGGCTTGGACGGGCTCGAGGGCCAGAGGAGGCCATCGAGACGTCATCGGGGTCTTGATTTGTTCGCGCCCGTGCTAGCTGCCATGGTGGGGACTGCACCATGGGGGCGGCCCCCTCCGTACGGGCAGCCGCATGGGCTGTCGCTGTCGCTTGGGGAGGTCATGACGGGCCAGCTTGTCGTGAGCCCTCGGCTTCGGCAAAACCGCGTAGACTTTGGATAGTGGCACGCCATTCATCCATCTGCTCGGCCCTTGCTGGAAACCTCAGTAGTAGCTCAGCCCGTGCCATGGCCTCTGAGGCTGTGCTTGGCATAGATGATGAAGAAGTCGATCGCGCCATCGCTCGGCTCTGGATGGAGCCAGCGGCGGTAGCACTGTGCCCCCGCTATTGCAGTGCAACCACCTGGATGGCAGGTTGGTGAGGCGGAGGCGCTCGAGGGTCAGTAGTTCCGTTGGGCGCAGCGGGTTGGTCGACTCGTCCGGGGGAAAGCACACATGTAGCTCGCGCCTGTGACAAGGGTGGAGGGCGGTGGTTCGCCCCAGACCAAGTGCCATCGCAGTGGGTGTGTCCATCGGTGAGCAGAGCATGGCTGTCGAGGTGTTGCTGATGCTGCTCTCCTTTGATGCCTCCTGCTCGCGTGTTGACCGTGGGGGTGATGGTGGTGGTGCCGGCTGCTCCGACCACATCCCCAATAGCGTTCGTGTCCTCATGCATCTTTGCGCCCCCACAACATTGTTGGCCGTGAGCAGTGGATCCTTCGAGGTCGATGGATGAGCTGAAGAAGCCGGTTTCTTCTTGGGCGCCATGGTCGACGGTGCTGTCGAAGATGCATATGGCGATGAAGGTGACGCGCTGCTCACATCTTCAGGTTCTCACAAGTGAACCCCCTACCTGGTGCTCCAAAGATGTCGCGGGAAACCACGTCCACCTATGGGACCAGGAAGGCCCCTTGCTGGTTCGGCAGGGGGGAGTCATGTTGCACAAAGAGCAGACCAACATGGGGCAGCACGGTAGAGATCACAAGGGCGATTTTACCCAGGTACGGCCCACCGCGAGGCGTAAAATCCTACTCCTGCTTTGGTGTATTGATGGTGGAAATGTAGTGGTGGTGCGCAGTACACTTGCCCGGCAAGGGTTGTGTGGGGACCCCGACTCATAAGTCATGATCACCGAATGCATGTGTACGGTGATACCAGAGATCAATGCTCACCGAACACATAGAAACTGAATAACAAGAGTCTTACATCCATACATACCGTCTTACACAAATTATGACCATTATGGTCAAGTCTTACTTTGATAAAACCTTAAGGGATGAACATCAAATGAAACATAAGCAGCAAAAATCTTCATCGATAAGTAGAACGCATGCCATCTGCCTTAACCCTACATGCATTCTGACTGGGAAAGCATCCTAGTTCACATGCTCGTCTCGAAAGAACTCTTCTTCAAATTCCTTCTCTTCCATGCTTGGCCAATAAAATAACCAGTGGCAAGCCAATGAGTACTTTGAATGTACTCGCAAGCAACCCATGATTTGCTTCAAAGTAACAATGTGATTGTACAACAAGTAAGAAACCTAGCTTCAAGCTAGTTGAGATGTCCTATCAACTTGTGAGATATGCATCAATGAACATGGGTAACCTTGAGAATAGGTTACTGATATCAATATAAATAGAGTTTGAATCAATTCCATTTCATTCAACATGTGAAGTCACCTCCTTGACACAAATAGTTCTCTTCCAGACACACATGCATCGAGATTGTAAAATTTATGGACATAGTTTAAGTAGCACCTCCCAACTGTCCATGATAGTGGACACGACTATTCGAATAGTTTGACACTCTGCAGAGGTTGCGCACTTTACCCACAAGATCAGGGAATCTTTTGTGTCATCCACGATCCCGCAGTACCTCAAGTACTCGGGGGAAGCACCCGATCATTACCTTTGCCTAGACGACACTAACATAGGGTCCACTCGTTGATACACGACCCTCGTGTATAATCAAAAGATCATGGGACTCTGCCCTTTTTACATTATCACGCATACATGAAGGGACCAACGGTGTATCCGGTGCCCTGTGAAAACAGTCATGGCCGCCTATCCAAGCACGACCCCGTCCCCAGAGTGACCTCAAGTCACCCCCGTCACTAATAATGTGGGCACCATGCTAGTATCAGCCTAAGTAATCAATAATGCCCCGTCCCATAAAGGGGTAGAGTGGTTGCACATGTTTGTTTGGGATGGTAATCACACATAAATCTAATCCATCATTTTACACACACACCAAAAGCTCTCTTCGGTACATCACTTCTTCCTCAAGTGGTGACCTTAGTTCAACATCTCCCAAGGGCATTAGGGGCACTGAGGAAGTCCTGGATTAGGGGGTGTCCGGATGGCCGGACTATGACCTTTGGCCGGAGTCCTGGACTATGAAGATACAAGATTGAAGACTTCGTCCTGTGTCCGGATAGGACATTCCTTGGCGTGGAAGGCAAGCTTGGCGATATGATATGAAGATCTCCTCCCATTGTAACCGACTCTATGTAACCCTAGCCCTCTCCAGTGTCTATATAAACCGAAGAGTTTTAGTCCGTAGGACGAACAACAATCATACCATAGTCTAGCTTCTAGGGTTTAGCCTCTCTGATCTCGTGGTAGATCAACTCTTGTATTACCCATATCATCAATATTAATCAAGCAGGAGTTGGGTTTTACCTCCATCGAGAGGGCCTGAACCTGGGTAAAAACATCGTGTCCCTTGTCTCCTGTTACCATCCGCTTAGACGCACAGTTCGGGACCCCCTACCCGAGATCCGCCGGTTTTGACACCGACATTGGTGCTTTCATTGAGAGTTCCTCTGTGCCGTCACCTTTAGGCCCGATGGCTCCTTCGATCATCAACCACGACGCGGTCCAGGGTGAGACTTTTCTCCCCGGACGAATCTTCGTGTTCGGCGGCTTCGCACTGCGGGCCAATCCGCTTGGCCATCTGGAGGAGATCGAAAGCTACGCCCCTGGCCGTCAGGTCAGATTTGGAAGCTTAAACTACATGGCCGACACCCGCGGGGACTTGATCTCCGACGGATTCGAGCCACAGCCAAGCACGCCGCACTGTCACGATGGGTATGATCTAGCTCTGCCGCCGGACAGCGCCCAGAGCGCCGCTCAGGTGTCCGCTCCGAGCCTTAGCTCAGAGCCGACCATGCCAGTCGGGGACGGACGGTTGGACGCCATCCCAGGAGCCGCAATTTCTATGGCGATCGAGCCGGATACCGGCCTAGTCATTTGTGAGGCATGTGACTCCAAGGTGTCGGACTCCTTTCCGGACTCCGAATCTCCCGCACCCCTTCCGATCGAACCCGATTGGGCTCCGATCGTGGAGTTCACCGCCGCGGACATCCTTCAGCACTCACCCTTTGGCGACATCCTGAATTCACTAAAGCCTCTCTGTTTGTCAGGAGAGCCCTGGCCGGACTATGGTCAGCGAGGTTGGGACGCAGACGACAAAGAAATTGGAACCCCGCCCACCACCCACTTCATAGCCACTGTCGACGATCTAACCGACATGCTCGACTACGACTCCGAAGACATCGACGGTATGGACGCCGATGAAGGAGACAATCGAGAACCAACGCCTATAGAGCACCGTACAATCACCTCATCACATGATGTATACATGGTGGACACACCTAAAAGAAGCAACGACGAGGATCAAAAGGGTGCAACCAGGGATCGTTCCCTCGAAAAACAATCAAAGCGGCCGCGTAAGCACCGCACCAAGCCCCACCTCGACAGAGACCCAGCCATAGAGCAGGGCGAATCAACGGAAGACGAACATGCCATCGAGCAACCGTCCAAACAGGGCGGACAAACCGAACAATCCGTCCCCGGCAAAGATAATAGTCCGGACGACCTCATGCCGGACAAGTCGCTGGAGCACTAGAACCTCCACCAAAGGCTCGTCGCCACTGCGCGTAGCCTGAAAAAGCAGAAGCAGAAGCTCAAAACAGCAGAAGATGCACTCAGAATCAGATGGGGGAAAGTACTCAATACCGCACATAAGTACGGCAACAGTCATCACACAAAGAGCTATCCGAAGCGGAAATTACTACCGGAATTTGATGAAGAGGCCTTAGAGCCCCCACAGTCAAAAAACAAGGAAGCCACCAGGTCGGATAGACGACCCCACGATCGACCACAAGCGACAAAGGGCGCCGCACTCAATACGGCACGCGACCCGCCCAAGGATTCGCACCAAAAAATCGGTCCAACCAGATCCATCTACAGGCCAAGAAAGCAAGCTCCAGTGAGCACCGCAACGCAAAAAATATCTGAACATCGCGGCACACCTACGTACAGGGGCGCCGCACATCCCCTATGTTTCACCGATGAGGTACTGGATCATGAATTTCCAGCGGGGTTCAAGCCCGTAAACATAGAAGCATATGACGGAACAACAGACCCTGGAGTCTGGATCGAGGATTATATCCTCCACATACACATGGCCAGAGGAGATGACCTTCACGCCATAAAATACTTACCCCTTAAGCTCAAAGGGCCAGCCCGACATTGGCTTAAAAGCCTTCCCGAAAACACCATAGGAAGTTGGGAAGAGCTCGAGGATGCTTTCCGGGAAAATTTTCAAGGGACCTATGTCCGACCTCCGGATGCAGACGATCTGAGTCATATAACTCAACAACCCGGAGAGTCAGCCCGGAAACTCTGGAACATATTTCTTACTAAAAAGAATCAGATAGTCGCCTGTCCGGACGCCAAAGCCCTAGCAGCTTTTAAACATAGCGTCCGAGACGTATGGCTCGCCAGACACCTCGGCCAAGAAAAGCCAAGAACAATGGCCGCATTAACAAGCCTCATGACCCGCTTTTGCGCAGGAGAAGATAGCTGGTTGGCGAGAAGCAGCACCAGCGACCCGAGTACATCCGAACTCAGAGATAGAAACGAGAAACCGCGCCATAACAAAGAACAGCGCCGGATCAAAGATAACAGCCCGATGAGCACGGCAGTCAACGCCGGATTTAAAAGCTCTCGGCGAAATCAGAAAAAGCCGCCCCACAAAGATGGCAGGGACGAGCTATCTAACCTCAACAAAATCTTGGACAAAATATGTCAAATCCACAGTACTCCCGGGAGACCTGCAAACCACACCCACAGAGATTGTTGGGTCTTCAAGCAGTCCGGCAAACTCAACGCCGAACACAAGGGGCTCGACACACCAAGCGAGGATCACGACGCACCCCACAAGCAGAACACTGGAGAACAAAAGAAGTCCCCACAAGAAGTCGAAACAGTAAATTCACTTTAGGTGACAAAAGGGATAAACAGAACGGTGCCTACGAAGATACGCGCCATACGGCCTGCCCCATAGGAGCACCGCCACTGGTTGTTACAACCAATCACCTTCGATCATCAGGATTACTCCAGAGGTATCCGGAACGCAGGCTGGACTGCTTTGGTCTTGGATCCGGTTATTGACGGACTCCAATTTACACAAGTCCTAATGGACGGCGGCAGTGACCTAAACCTGTTATATCAGGACACAATCCGCAAACTGGGGGTAAACCCAGCAATAATTCGCCACGGCAACACTTCCTTTCAAGGAGTCACGCCGGGCCCATATACCCAGAGTATGGGTTCCCTTTCGTTAGAAGTCATGTTCGGCTTACCCGACAACTTCCGAAGCGAAAAGCTAACCTTCCACATCGCCCCATTCATAAGTCGCTATCAAGCACTACTGGGACGTGAAGCTTTCGCCCGCTTTAACCAATACCGCATTATGCATCCCTTACACTTAAAATGCCCGGTCGACGAGGCATCATCTCATTAAAGGGAAATATCAATCGATTCTCGAAATACGGATAATGGTGCACCCGCCTTGACAGCCGCACACTAATCCAGCTTTACTACCCCGGACACGGCTCGACGAGTCCGGCATAAACATACAAAGGCTTAATAGCCGCATAACCCTATACAAGGGGCTCCGCGTGTTTACACCAGGAGACAATACGGCTCAACTTTACTCATGTCTCTGTATTATATTTTGTTTATTTTAATTTCTCGCACGATTATTTTTCACTAAGTTCCTCTCTTTCGCAGACGAACACCGTGCTACGCCCGTCCAGGATACGGCACAATGGAGACACAGGCGCATACGTGCAGTAGGGACCCGTTTTATGGATTCTTTTCAGATTAAGACCCTGCGTAAACCTTTTTTACTGTCTCTTGTTGATAACATCCCCCAGTTTTTGCTATAACCGAGGAGGATGCTGGCGTCTTGGCATGTGGCCACGCCAAAATTTTGCGCGTTCCTGGGCGCCAGGGGCTTCTTACCAAGGGCTTTTGTTCGGCCCATTTTCATAAAGACCGAATACCTTAGGGAGTGTTCGGCGTCGCGAGTTTGGCCTTATATGCATCAACCCCGAATCATGTCTTTGGTCAAATGTTGGGTTTGCCCGGCTCCTGTGTTTTGCTGCCTTACGTTCCGCTCTATCGGCTAAGGCGGCACCAGGAGAACTACTGCGATTGTGCCCCGGTTCGGCCAGGCGAGCACCTCAGTAGAGAAAGCCAAAAACTGACTGTCATGATATAGTGAGTGACTGGTCAACCACTCGATGACTTTCAGAATCTTCAGGATTCCTCCGCATTAACGAAGGGCCGCTTCCCGGTCAGGCACACACGCGCCCCGAATTCGGGTGAGCGCGGTGCCCCTAGGGGCTATTAAGTAGCCCCACTGTCAAACTCCTATGGCTAAGTGAAAGTGATAAAGCATTATAGTCCGGTTGCCTAGTTCGCTGCGCTATCACCTCCTTTATAGGACCAAGACGTTGGATTAAGTGTGAAAAGGCGCCTTTTTGCAAACACCCCCGCATTATATGCGTGGGGGCTGAAGCCAACGACTGCCATCTTTCAGGTTATATACACATATACATTAACGGCCGCACATGAAACATTATATTTCTTGCAAGCACAAGTATAAAAAGCTTTTATATTCTATCAAAATATTTGTTCTACAATAGCACATGCTATTCGAACACAACATCCTTCGAGCACTGCGCCTCTATTAAACGAGCGCCCTGCAGAACTTCCTCAAAATAGTGCTTGGCAGGTACTCGGCTTTCGTCCGAATCCCGGGATGCAACAACACTGGCCTTCATATCCGCACAATATGTTTTGACACGGGCAAGAGCCATCTGCGCACCCTCTATGCACACCGACCTCTTCATTGCATCAATATGCGGCACCGAACCAAGGAACTGCTGCACCAAGCTAAAATAACTCTTCTGCTCCGGCTCTTCTGGCCACAGACGACTCGCAACATACCTCATGGCGAGTCCAGATAACCTGTTCAGCTCCGCCCAGGCGGCCAAACGGCCGGATACCGAAAGTGGGCGTTCTGGATTGTGGAAGTGCGACCAAAAAAGTTCTTCCAATTCATGGTCACGTCGACCCTGGAAGTGTTCGGTCGCGTCTGCCGCACTCGCTGCCAAATCCACATAAGTGTTTTCCGCACTCCACTGCCGGTCTAACGGAGCATACTTAGGATCCCAGAACTTCATCCGTAGCATATAGGGCTTTCCAGCCATGATATCTCCGGCCTGACGCAGCTCCTCCTTCATAGCCCTCATTGCAGAGCGAGTATCCTTGGCCTTGGCAGTGATCTTTTCAAGATCCTTCTGAGCCGCCCTATCTTCTTGTTCAAGAAATTTATAGCGGTCGGCAACATCCTTCAATTTTAGAGCCATCTCGGCTATTACTTTCTTGCTCTGGCAATGAGCAGCCTGTTCGGCTTTTAGCTCTCCAGCCGCCTTAACGGCAGCCGCATCACTTTTCCTTGCTTGCTCCTTGGCTCGGGCAAGTTCCGCCCGAAGGTTCTCCACGGCAGCAGCACCATCTACATTAAGCACATATCTTATAAGACACAAGTATCGCACTCCTCTTATCAGATGTCTTTGGAACATACCTTGTGCCTCGTCTAGATGCTTATTTACAAGCGCGATGTCGGCATCCGCTACGTCAAGTTGCCGCTTTAGCTCGGCGGATTCATCACTCCGGCTAGCCACCGAACGCCTCGCCACCTTCATAAAAAAGGTGACATATTATACCTCGGGTTATGATTCTCTGTGCGCCGTCATTTTTGACGACACACAGAGTCTCAGGGGCTACTACTTATACAGGGCGCATTTTATATATGCGGCTCTACCAAAAGGTACACCTTTTCACGTACCTCAGAGCCTGTCAGTAAACTCCTGGCGGCCTAGTAAAATCCGCTTTCCGCGGATGAAATCCTTCCAATCACCGTGTTCATCAACATACGGTGTTCTTCTGAGATGGACGCTCGCCTGAGCAGATCCTTCAACCCCTCCGACCACGCACCAGAGGGTGCCGGACTAGCCTGACGATCTTTTTCAGGGTCCGGACTTGGAGAAACCCTCCGAGACGACACCTCGGGGTTGCCTGCCTCGTAAGACGGTGCAGCTAGGGGAGGCGTTTCACTCTCTATCATCTCTGGATGAAGATCCCTTAAAGATGAGCTCTGCTGAGAAGGGTTGAGATCCGAACTGCAAGGTAATATTTCGGTTATCTTCCTCAGAAATAAAACAGGGATGTCACTCATTTTGGAACCCCTCTCTTTATTACGGCTCGGGGGGAGAGATGATCCCCTTGGGGGCGCAATGCGGCCGGGGCATTCTCCGGCGCCGGATCCTCTGGTGAAGATTTCTTCCCCCATTTTGAGGCCATCCCTTCCGGGTCTTCAGAGGCAGTCCACTTATTCCCCTGGTTGGGGGAATTCTCGATTCCTCCCTTCCTGACAGCCTCCTTTGCGGAGGCGGTAGCTCCTTGGTTCCCCTCTTCGCCTTTTGCCGAAAGCACAATCTCCAGCATCCTGGTTAACACGGGATCCGGCGCGATCTCAGACAGGGGGGCTGGACACCTGATAAGCTTTGCCTTCGCTATCCACTCCTGTTCAAAGGATAGCTCTGTTAAGGGCAGTTTTATGATGAAAATACGGATGGCGTGTCCAAATACGGGGCTACTTACTTGAGCATCCGGGCGATTGCAGCTCAGACCTGCGTCCTCGGACGAGTCCGGACACCTTGCTTGTGATCCGAAGAACAATTTGTACATCTCCACGGACGTCGTGCCCATAAAGTGTTGGAGGGCACGCGGTCCCTCCGGATTAAATTCCCACAGGCGGAGAGGGCGACGGTTGCAGGGCAGCATTCGGCGAATCAGCATAACTTGCGCCACTACGGTCAAGTTGATATCTCTTTCTAGGAGATCTCGAATGCGGTCCTGCAGCAAGGGCACGTCTTCGGACGGCCCCTAGATAAGCCCTTCATTGACACATGACGCCAGTCGTGGTGGGGGACCCGAGCGAAAAGCAGGTGGCGCCACCCATGTGGTGCCCCTGGGGGCTGTGATGTAAAACCAGTCCCGTTGCCATAAGCCAAACTCCTCTTGGAAAGAGCCCTCGGGCCATGGAGTGTCGGCCATCTTTCTTATGATAGCTCCTCCGCACTCAGCATGCTGCCCCTCGATCATCTTCGGTTCCACCTTGAAGGTTCTGAGCCACAATCCGAAGTGAGGAGTGATATGGAGGAAGGCCTCACACACGACAATGAACAATGAGATATGGAGGATGGACTCCGGAGCTAAGTCGTGAAATTCCAGCCCGTAATAAAACATAAGCCCCCTCACGAAAGGATCAATCGGGAAGCCTAGCCCCCGAAGGAAGTGAGATGTGAACACCATGCTCTCACCGGGCTGGGGAGTGGGAATGGCCTGCCCTTGAGCAGGCAGCCTATGCGAGATTTCGCCGGTTAGATACCTGGCATCTCTTAGCTTTCGCACGTCTTCTTCCGTCACGGAGGAAGGCATCCACCGGCCTTGAAGGTCGGAGCCATACATCATCGAAGGTCCGAAGCGCCTAAAAACTGGAGCTTTGGGTGTTGGAACTCGAGGCGAGGGGCGGATTCGATTGAATTGAAAAGAAAGGAGTCGAGCCTTGGTTTCTTTATAAAGAGGTTGAATACCAAGAGCCCTCCCTGTAACTGTTTTGGGACTCGCTTCCAATTAGGGAGTCATACCAAAGGCACGGTTGGGTTACCCACGCTCGTATTGATGAGAATCCCGCAATAAGGGGACACGATCTCTGCCTTGACAAGACGTGCCAAGGAAACCGCCTCGCTAAACGCGCTGAGGTGGAACAGTAAAACGATTCGAATAAAGGCTTGGCCGTGGCGTGATGTCACGCTGCGGAATACGTCAGCAGATTAGATTTGTGCATATACTATTCTCTCTATGGTGGTATGTGGAACTTATTTTGCAGAGCCGGACACTATCCTTGTGTTCAACATCTTCTATGAAGTATTCAGAGGAGGAACCCGCCTTGCAATGCCGAAGACAATTTGCGCGCCAGACTCGTCGTCGTTGAAGCCTGGTTCAGGGGCTACTGAGGGAGTCCTGGATTAGGGGGTGTCCGGATGGCTGGACTATGACCTTTGGCCGGACTCCCGGACTATGAAGATACAAGATTGAAGACTTCGTCCCGTGTCCGGATAGGACATTCCTTGGCGTGGAAGGCAAGCTTGGCGATATGATATGAAGGTCTCCTCCCATTGTAATCGACTCTATGTAACCCTAGCCCTCTCCGGTGTCTATATAAACCGGAGAGTTTTAGTCCGTAGGACGAACAACAATCATACCATAGGCTAGCTTCTAGGGTTTAGCCTCTCTGATCTCATGGTAGATCAACTCTTGTATTACCCATATCATCAATATTGATCAAGAAGGAGTAGGGTTTTACCTCCATCGAGAGGGCCCGAACCTGGGTAAAAACATCGTGTCCCTTGTCTCCTATTACCATCCGCCTAGACGCACAGTTCGGGACCCCCTACCCGAGATCCGCCGGTTTTGACACCGACAGGCACCCGATGGGGTTTTCTAAAGAATGTAACCACAAAGAGTTCATGGTACACATGCATCATTATGCATGAACTAGTCTTTTTACATTGCTTTCATGAACAAGGTAAAGTCATGAGGAGGGTTATGCATCATGTGGTGGTTCACAACAAGTTTACCACTGTCATATTTCATCATCATGCAATCGGAAAAGGGTACCGATAAACAAGAGGGGTGTCATGGTCAAAGGGCTGCTTGCCTTGATTCGCTTGGTCTTCAAGGTCTTCAAATCCTTCTCCTTCTTCAGCAACTTCGTCAAATACGGGATCTAATCGTCACAAGAAAATAACGGAAAAATAAGACAATAATAAAAACAGAAAAGTCAAAGTGCTTAGAAAAATGTCAACTTATTTTTGTAAAATACTAGGAGAAAAACTAAGAAGGTGAAAATTCTTAGTTTTTGATTTGGAGTTGCAGAATAGGTGGATGAATTTTCAAACAGAGACTTTATTGTTCAAATTTGAATTTAATTTTGAACAGTACAGAAAAGGTTCATGAACATGTATGAAAGATATACCACTAAATAGGTGGGAATATTACAAGGTTTTAGGAGTTGGAATTATTGCATTTGGATTAATATTTAATCCTGTGGAACTTTTGGAAAATTCACGGAAAAAGAAAAGGGGAAAGGGCACTGTGCCACTGGGCCAAAACGGCCGCAACGCAGCAGACCCAGTGGAAAGAGGGCCCAGGCGAGCCGAGGCGGCGCGCGCGCGCCAGATTCAAACCTGGCGAGTGGGCCCCAGGCGCCGGTGAGAGAGAGAGAGAGAGAGAGAGGCGATGAAGAGGAGAGGCTGACAGGCGGGGCTTGCCTGTCATCCCTAACCCCAATACCAGAAGGTCAGCGAACTCACCGGCGATGTTTCCGGGTATTGCAGGGTGAGCTGATGGCACCGTTGGAATCCCTGCTGAGTCGCTGTTCGGGTGGAGGTGGTTGTAAGTGGAAAAAGACACCTATGGGATCACTGGAATCCCTAATACGGTCGGCGGGCATGAGGTTGTGGAAAGAGCAGGTCTAGGAGCCAACACACAGTTCGTTTACCCAGGTTCGGGCCACGAGGATGCGTAATACCGTAGCCCTGCTTTGGTGTATATTTGAGTGTTCTCGAGTTCTTGAACTAGCTATGGCGTGTGCGTAGTACAAAAGATCCGAATCCCTCTCCAGTATGCCTCAGGCCTCCTTTAATAGGAAAAAGGGGACACCACAGTGGCACACATGAGGTGGAAAGGTTTACAGTGGTTGAGTCTATCCTCTGGCCCCGTCGGACAATCGCATTTAATGCGCTGCCGACGTGCCCTCTTGCTTTATCGGGGATGGCAACGAAGCCCGTTCCATCCGTCGCCACCTTGCCTTGCTTCAACACGCGTCCAGGCCAACGAGGTGTGCAGTGCCATGTAGGGTGGCAGGCTGCTGAGCTGGTGCGGTGGCAGTGCCTTCACGAAGATATGCATGCCACCACGCATGTGCTTGCTGAGTTGGTCTAGAGGTCGCACGTCTCCATGCAGGTGCTCGCCTAGCTGGTTGAGATGGCAGCTGCATGGGAACGGCGGTGGAGTCTTGGCAGATGTGGGCCTGGCCGCGGCCCCACTGACGTCCTCGGCAAGGGTCTTGTCGGGGTCCCGGCAAGGGTCTTGCCATGACATCGCGGTCGTCTCTGGCAAGGATCTTGCCGGAGGTCTCGTGGGTATCCTCGGCAAGTATCTTGCCGAGGATCGTCGTCCTCTGATTCTCACCTGATCTTGCATGCTTATGATCTTCATGAAGATCTGCATGCCATCATGGAGGTGCCTCCCGAGCCTTGGTCCCAATGTGGTCGATGGCGTTGGAACCCTTGGGCTCAAGGGTGGCGCGCTCTGCTAGCGTTGGGCATGTTGCCCCGACAAGGCTCTTGCCGGGGCTGCGGAGGCTGCCCGACAAGGGTCTTGCTGGGGGAGCCTACCTCACCCTCTTGCTTCTTGTATCTCTGGTCTTGGCTTTGCTTTGATTATCTTGCGCCCTTGGCCTCCCTCCTCTGCCCTGCTATGTGTGTCCACGGGCACGGCTATGACTGCCCGTGCACAACTAAAGGGGTACAAAAGAGAGCCACTAGAGAGCGAGGCGGCGGTGCGGCGGACGCCGTTCGCCTACTTCCCGTCGACGGTCGATGCGGTCCACTGCAAGAACTTCTTCTTGCCCCTGTTGGGGTGGGAGACGATGGGGCACCCTGCCACGCGTGTCATCCCCGCCGATTGCGCCATGGCCGGCCCAGGTCGGTACCCCTTTTTCGTCGATTTCTTCTCCTGCGGGCTCTGCCCCCCTTTCTCTGACTTCTTCAATGATGTCATGCACACCTACGGCTTCCATCTTTTGGATCTCATGCCGAACGTCGTGGCATGCATGACTCTCTTTGCCCACCTCTGTGAGGGCTTTGCCAGGGTGCTCCCCAATACGGCACTCTTTCGCCACTACTTCTCCCCTCACATCCAACCAGGGGGCACCATCTCTGGGAGCATCTCCTAGATCGTGATGGCCCAGGAGAAAGGCACGTATCCGGAGGGTGCCCAGAAGGAGAGGTGGGAGGAGTGGCGGGGCCGGTGGTGCTGGATCAAGGAGAAGAAACCGCAGGAGTTCTACCGGGTTCGTCAGAGCCCGCCGACCCGCCGCAAGGACTGGAGCGACCTCGATGCCAACAACAAGAAGCTTTTGATCGCCACCACCAGGATCCATTGCCTCACCATGGCCGGGCTCACCCTTGAGATGACTGGGGCGGACTTCATCCGTCGTTGAATCGCCCCGCTGCACAACAAGGGGAGGCCACCCTGGGACTTCAGGAATGCGGCCGACATCATGAGGCTCCGCCCTGGCCTGAAGCATAACTTCACGGTGATGGGACACGCCTATTTTTGTCAAAGGCTCTTTCAGCTTGATGTGTACAGCGACGACATGGTGGAGAGGACCTGCAAGGCCACGAAGGCCGGCATGGCCGTCAAGGGGCCCCTGTTTGGGTTGCCAGCGGGAGTGGTCCCGCTGAGCAACAACTCTCGCCGGTCCAACATTATTCCCATGATGCCGGACTTCAACGCGCATGACCTCAACCCGTCCTGGGCCGAGCCCCAAGCACATGAAGTGCAGGAGTTCTTCGACAACGTGTCGAAGGGCTATGACCACGACGAGCCGCTGCTCATCCAGGACACCACCGAGGCGGAGTTGGACTACATCGCTGCCAGGGTGGCGGAGGCGGAGCTTGCCAGGGAGGCCGGCAGCACTGGCAGCATGGAGGGCAAGGCCGACATAGCCGTGGAGGAGAGGGAGCTCACCCAGTGGGCGGGGTCTGTCGGGGAGGCCAGCGGTGTCAGCACCGAGGCCCCCCTTGTTGAGGATGTGGTCGAGGAGTCGACCGAGGAAGAGGCCCTGGCCGACAACCCTCCAGCCACGGGAAAAAGGCGTGTCCTGCGGTGGGCCAGCTCTGGCGAGCTGGTCTGGCCCGGCAGGACCGAACTGCGGCAAGAGGTCCAGGGGGAGTCCGTGCGCTTGATGAGGGCCACAACAGCGAAGAAGGTGGTGAAAGCCGCGGTGGCAAAGAGGAAAGCGACCTCCTCTTCTTCATCCAAGCGTTACCGGACTCCATCCCCTTCCCCTCCTCCCGCAGATGTCGACACGGAGGTCGTCTTCGATTTTGGGTCTCTCGGCCCAATGAGGAAAAGGAAGGCAGCGGAAGAGGAGGTGGAGGACGAGCAAGTATCTTGCCCTTCGTCATCTTCGTCCTTTCAGACCGCGCCGCTTTTCTTGACTTGTTTTCATCTTTGCAGGGACAGGGAGACGCTGGCCCAGAGGGTGGCGAACAGGGCCAGGGCCTCAACAGGCAACCAGCCCCCGGCGGGCGCTTCGCGTACGCCGGTGGTGGAGATCAGCCCGGACAGCTGCCCCCGGCGCAGCCCCCGTCTCAGCCCCCAGCATGCGTTCACCACTCACTCTTCATCAACGTGTGTTGGAGTATGATCCCTTGGCACTGACTTTGCCGTGGCTGCAGGAGGAGGACGGCAGCAGGAGGAGCCACTGAGGGCCACCCCAACACGCCGCCCCCATCAACCACGCCACCCCGAGGGGCGTCCCCGGCAAGGGCGCCAAGCACCGAGCCCATGCGCATGGAGGATGAGGTGAACTTGGGCGCTAGTGGCTCTGTCTTGGCGACGGATGTTGGCGGGGAGGGGGCCACTTCTTCCCATCCCGGCACGGGCAGTTGTTCGCTTTCTGTCCCTGTTCTTTCTTCTTATTTTTGAACCTTGGTCTTCGCTTTGCCTCATCCCCCTTCTCGGTATCCAGATTCCTCCTCGGCGGATCACGAGGACATTGATGCCGTCATCGAGGAGGTCGCCAGGGACGCAGAGGCCAAGGCCGACAAGATCGCCATCGAGAAGGCCACCAAGACTGCTGCTGAGGATGCCGCCAAGGGGCCTGCCGGAGGGACCGGCAAGGCTGCTACCGAGGAGGCCGGCAAGGGGCCTAATGGGGAGGCCGGCAAGGCTGCTATCGAGGAGGGGGTGGTCGATGATCAACTCTCCTCCTCCGCCGCCTTTGGCTCCGGCAGGTACTTGAAGGTGGGCGACGAACTGTTCGTCCAACTTCAAGGGTCAACGGGCATCAGGGCACCGCCCGAGCGAGAGGTGTTTGAGGACGAGGCACTCGCCGCCGTAGGGCTCCAGGTTGTTGATGAACCAAGCGCCGGTGGTGGCTGTTCTCAAGAGGAGCGGCTTCTTCGGGCCATGAGCACGGACTTCCAGAAGCTCCAGGCGCTTCACCGTGCCCGCCTGGACAAGGAAAAAATCCAGGATGGCGGTGGTGGACAAGGCGGAGGCGGACCTCGAGGAGCACATCGCTGAGGTGCGGGCCTGGTTCCGCCAGGCCCACGAAGAGCTGAAGGCCACTCAAGATCTGCTGGCCGAGCACAAGAAAGAGCTCATCTTGAAACATGTCGACGTCGAGAAGGCCCAGGAGGCAGCGAGGGAATAGGCCGCCAGAGCCGAGGCCGCCCAGCACCAGCACCAGGCTGAGCTGAACTCCTAGGAGGAGGACCTCGCTGCTCGTGAGGAGGCGCTCGCTGCCACACTCCGCGGCAAGGATGAGGAGGTCGAGAGGCTCATCGCCTAGCGGACCCAGGAGCTGAAGCAGAGGCACAAGGAGGCACTCGTTGCTCAAGCCCTAGTCCATGACGACAAGATGAAGTAGCTGGAGGTGGAGCGGGATGGCCTGAAGAACAAGGCCCTGGAGCTGGCGAAGGAGAAGGACACGATCAACAATGCCTTGGTGGAGGCGCACGCCGAGCTACTCTCCCAAGCCAACGACTCCATCAAAGACCTGAAGCTGAAGCTGGAGGGTCTTGAGGGGACGCTTTCAGAGGTCAGGTCCCGGGAGGAGACCCTGACCAAGGTCCTCACCAAGGTGGCGTACTAGAACCCCAACCTCGACTTCGACGCCGCGCTGGCGAGCATGCCGGAGGATGTGAACCTCGCGACGCTCGAGGAGCATATCAAGCCCATCATCAGCCGTGTTGACGGAATTCAGAGGATAGAAGGCCAGCGCCGGGACTAGGCACCCCATTTCTCATCGCTATTTTCTGTCGCTGCGCGAGCGTTCACTGCATCCGCAAATGATGCCGCTCACTCGGTCGCCTTCTTCTTTGGAGGCCATGGCAATGAAGAATTGCTAAACTAACTACCAGACCAGATTTTCACAAGTGCGCCCTCTACCTGGCGCGCCAGAGATGTCGGTGGAAAACGACACCTATGGGATCAGTGGAATCCCTACTACAGTCGGCAGGCGTGAGGTTGTGGAAAGAGTGGGTCTAGGAGCCAGCACACAGATAGTTTACCCAGGTTCGGGCCGCGAGGATGCGTAATACCCTAGTCCTGCTTTGGTGTATATTTGAGTGTTCTCGAGTTCTTGAACTAGCTATGGCGTGTGCATAGTCCAAAAGATCCGAATCCCTCTCCAGTATGCCTCGGGCCTCCTTTTACATGAAAAAGGGGACACCACAGTGGCACACAGGAGGTGGAAAGGTGTATAGTGGTTGAGTCTATCCTCTGGCCCCGTCGGACAAACGCATTTAATGCACCGCCAACGTGCGCTCTTGCTTTATCGGGGATGGCAACGAACCCCGTTCCATCCGTCGCCACCTCACCTTGCTTCGACATGCGTCCAGGTCAACGAGGCGTCCAGCGCCATGTAGGCTGGCAGGCTGTTGAGCTGGTGCGGTGGCAGTGCCTTCACAAAGATCTGCATGCGACCATGCAGGTGCTTGCTGAGTTGGTCTAGAGGTCGCACGTCGCCACACAGGTGCTTGCCTAGCTGGTTGAGCTGGCAGCTGCATGGGAACGGTGGTGGAGTCTTGGCAGATGTGGGCCTGGCCGCGGCCTGACTGACGTCCTCGGCAAGGGTCTTGCCGGGGTCCCAGCAAGGGTCTTGTCATGACATCGTGCTCGTCTCCAGCAAGGATCTTGCCGGAGGTCTCGTGGGTATCCTCGGCAAGGATCTTGCCGAGGATCGTCGTCTTCCGATTCTCACCTGATCTTTCATGCTTATGATCTTCACGAAGATCTGCATGCCGCCATGGAGGTGCCTCCCAAGCCTTGGATCCAATGTGGTCGATGGCGTTTGAACCCTTGGGCTCAAGGGTGGCGCGCTCTGCTGGTGTTGGGCAAGTTGCCCCGGCAAGGCTCTTGCCGGGGCTGCGGAGGCTGCCCCGGCAAGGGTCCTGCCGGGGGAGCCTACCTCACCCTCTTGCTTCTTGTATCTATGGTCTTGGCATTGCTTTGATTGTCTTGCGCCTTTGGCCTCCCTCCTCTGCCCTACTAAGTGTGGCCACGGGCGCGGCTCTGACTGCCAGTGCACAAGTAAAGGGGTACAAAAGAGAGCCCCTACTTTTGTACACCGTCAGTGGTCGATGTCGCCGGAGCTGCCTGGTTCACCGGCAACGAGGAGGCACGGCAGAGGAGCTTCTAGCGTCGGCCGTTCCGAGCGATTCCGGCTGCAAAAAAGGCGGCGGAGAGAGGGGAAGTGGTCAGTGGGAAGTGGCGGTTTTAGACCGGGGCAGAGGAGGAGCGGGGGAAGCCTGTACCGACAGGACGACAGCGAGCCCACATGGCGGAGCTCGAGCTCAAGAGCTTCTGGAGAGGAGTGGGACGTGCAGGGGATCAATTTGGAGCATGTGGAGGTGAGTGGTGGAGAGGGAGAGGCTCGGGGAGGCCTCTAAATAGGTGGGCGATGGTCCACCGTGGACCAGTGCGTCGACGAGGTCGCTGCCGTTGCTACGGGTCACGAGGGCTCGCTGCGATGTGTCGAGGGTGCTCGTGGGGTTGGTCTAGGGTGAGGCGAGTGAAGAGAGAGATAGAGAGAGAGAGCAGGGGGGACAGGGCATCGCGCGTGTGAGCGTGCTCACTAGTGCGCTCGGGCGGCCGGCGCGCGTGCGAGCTGGGATAAGATGAGACAGAAGGAGGAGGGGGATAGGTCTTTAGCATGCTACGGACGCCGAGGCACATCGTTGGGCATGCTGGGGAGGCCCGAGGTGGCCGGAGGTGGTTGGGAGGGTGCGGCCGTACTGTAGCGCGCTCCAGAGCGAGTGTATGGCCGGCATGGCCATATTTTTGGCAAGGTGGGCACGGCCAAGCATGTTTGGTAGCTCAGGGAGGAGTAAAGAATGTGGGGGGGGGGGGCTTGGATGCCGTGGATGGCCACTTGAGTGAGGAGGGAGGTTAGAAAGTGAGATAAGTTACTGTCTAGGGGTGTAAATGAGGGTGTTTCACTCATCAATCATTGAGCAATAGCCAGGGGAGAGCTACTGGAGGTAGAAGAGGTCTAGGAGGGCTTGTGGTAAAAAGTTAAACTCATGGAGATTAGTGGAAGAGGTCAAAGTGGCTTTTTTAGAAAAAAAGGTAGAAGGTTTTTGTTGCTGGTTTGGGATACAAAATGAACCCCCTCTTCCCATGAGACTTGACAGGGTCAAATGGCATGAGAAAATAAGAGGTTCCACCAAGATTGTGCTCATTTGGGCAAAGTTGCCTATGCAACTTTTGTAAACCCTAGAAATCAACAGAAATGAGTTTCCCAAGATCTAGTCATGAAAAACTATTCTCCTTGATGCACCACTTGGTGTAGTGTCATCATTTAGGGTTTAGAGCATTCCCACAAAGTTTGAGAGCAAAATAAGAAAGTTGACAATGTAAAGTTGTTCAAATTTGATTCTGGACTGAGATGGTTTTGAGGCACTTTGATCAAGATATCATTTTTTCCAACTTGTGCCATTTGGTCTAGATGCATAATTAGACCATTGGAGCATGTGCACCAAGTTTGAGAATATTTGGACATGTTTGGCAATGTAAAGTTGCTCAAACTTCAAAATGGGCAGAAATGATTTTGAGGGGATTTGATGATGTTATCTTGTTCTCCAAGACATGAGGCTTGACAAGATCATCCAATATGTCATATGTGACATTCTAGAATTTTCTTGGAATTTTTAGAGAAGATTTCCTTTATAAATATTTCAAAAGCTTGACATATCCAAAAAGGGTTTTTGAGGGGTATGACCAATATTTTGAACATGACCATGTGTTGAAACTCTTATATATGGACAATATATGTCCACTAAGTTTCCCCAAATTTTCACAAATATTTTTAAAGCATTAAAATAATTTGAACCTATCAAAGACCATTTCTGGCCTAAAAAGCCATTATATAAAATAGGAGAATAACTTTTAAAATGATATTTTTGTGGTTTATGGGAGTCCTGTACCTGATAGGAGTCAAGCATACTCTTTGAAATATTTTTCACACCCCAAATCAAGTGTTTGTAGTGCAAACCTCAATTCAGGGGTTTTCGAAAAACTAAGTTTAGAAAATACTTTTTGGCCAAATTATTCTTGTAAGAAAATTCTATGTTGTACTATACACATGGCATGATCATTGGGGAAAAAGTTTGGAGCAAGGAGATGAAGTAAATAAGGTGGATCTATAATATGGCTTTGATGAGCACTTGAAACCACAGACAAAATCCAATTCAAATAAAAGCCAAACAATGCAAAAGTTTTTGTCAACCCATATTTTATCATGATATATTAACTTAAGTGTTGTGGCATGAAAATCAGGGTGTGACAGACCTACCCCCCCTTACGAGAATCTCGTCCCCAAGATTCCCAAACTAGGCACGGAAAAGAGTATGGAAACTTGGATTTGGGGTAGTCTTCACGTCCTCATACTTCTTCTGCTTCTGAGCGGTGCTCCGTTTGAACCTTGAAGTTCTTGATGGTGTAGCTCCGTGTATAGCATTCAGCTTGATCCAGGTTGCTAATGGGTAGCTCGTGGTAGGTCAGATTGGGCTGGGGGTCGATGGCTCGATGATTGATGTCCTTGTTAGTGACCAGGCTAGTTAGGAAGTTGGAACCACTTCTGGAGTTGTGTCATGTGGAAAACATTGCACACAGTGGGTAACTCAGGTGGTGACTTTAGCTGGTAGTTGTCTGCTCTTCGTCTTGGAATGATCTCGGAGGGGCCGGTAAATCTTGGTGTGAGCTTCCTTTTTGAAATGCTTGGTTCTTGCGAGAGGAGTGGTTTGCAGATATGTACGATCTTCGACGAGGAAGTTCACTTCTTGATGGTAGTGGTTGGTATAGTTCTTCCTCCTTGACATTGCGGTCTTCAGATGTTCCCTAACCAGCTGAACGATCCTTCTTCCGTCTTCAGGTAGTCAAGTAGGTCACCAAATATAGATGACAACCAACCTGTCCAAGTACTTCATGAAGACTTGTTCATGGGGTACATAAAGTGGGATGGGGCATTGATGGTGGTCATGGTTGAGTACTGTTCAAGGTCTTCTCGATCTAGAGCCAAAGCTTGTGGTCATGATCTGACCATGTTATGGCTTGGTAGGGCATAAGGGTTTCAAGGATTTTAGGGTGCGAGTGAATGCTTATCATCTTATCCTTGAGCATAGTTTCTGAGATGCCAATCATTGTATGTAGTCTTCCAAACAAATCACATCATATTACCTAAGAAATCACCCCGCATAGGTCAACTCCAATCATCACTCATGCTATTCATTTCCTCATGACTCCCCGAGGGAAAGTCTAACAAAATCATACATGTCAACTATCCCCAAACTCATATCTATGCAAAAATCCATGGGTAGAACATACAAGCTGCTAAGATTGAATTAAGCATGACAATTCGACCGCTCAACCTATTCTTCCAAGGTCAAAGATAGTGCATCTCTATCCTAAGGAAACATGTCATATGCCACTCCAAGATCTTGTTCCCTTCCTATAAATTAGCTCCAACAACTTGTTAACTCCGTCAATCACTACATGATCCATCAATTCTACAAATCCAATATCTATGGTCTTCCATACGACCTTCTAATGTCCTATAATCCCCAAATCCTTGAAATACTATCCTTACTATAGTCAATCCACTAATTCCCATTATCACGATTAAGTAAACTCCAAGGTCAAGCTCCTAAAGATTCCTAAATAAACTCCGACAATTAATCCAATCTCCTAGTTCATCGCCCACTGAGAAACATGGCATGATGATCGAGGTCATCAGTCTAAATCCAATTTAATTAGGGGTAACGAAGGTTATGCTACCCTATTACCAGGATCCCACCAAGTTCATTTACCAACATTAAAACCTCATAATCCACCAAAGAGTCTTAGATAATTCCTCAAGGTTACTAGTATAGCTCCATCAAGCCATTTGTCCCCTATTCCTATATCCTCAAATTGTCTTCCCTATGGCATCACCAGTTCTTGTGTTATGCTAGGATGACAACGTGCTTGTTCATTATGTCCACTAGTTCCATAATGAACCCAGTGTTGTGCAAGGTTATGGAGGCTTAACTGGTTCTCTTGCAATTTCACAGGCTAACCTCATGGTTAAGGATTCGAGCTGGGGTAAATTGTGAAGTCTCAAAGGGTCTAGGGATGGGCTTCTAATCTTGTGGAGTAAACATAACTCTACTGGGTTGCACTTGGTCGAGGAGGCTGTAGCAAAAGTCTTCAGTGCTAGTTGGTCGCCGAGGTGGAATCCTTGGTGCATCTTGTCTTGCTGGTCTTTGATTGATGAGAGAGGTGAGAGGGGAATTAGCATAGATGGGGGATGCGTAAAGGGGGTTCTATAGTGTAGGTGCAAACAAATGGGTGCAAAAAGGCCACACACAATTTCATTAAGATAATATAGGTGATATAGTCGCATACATGCTGCCTAAAGCAAAAGTGCGACTTATATCGAAACCCAACCAGATAAGAACAAGCTACACTCAACATGGTTTTAGTTGAACCATCATATGGACTTGACTGCGCATAGGGGGTACATGACTCATCCTACCGTAGGGGTCCTCGGATTCGGTAGTCGTGCTTGCTTCATCACTTTGAAAGAAAGGCATTCGGTCTTCAGCTTCTAGGTTCTCCTGGGTGCCAATGGACATGCGATAGTCGGCTGCTTGTTGGGCCACATCCTACTAATATGCCTGAGTTCACCACACACGTGGCATGTGACGGAAGCAAAAGGGTTGCTATTCAGTCTTGGGTATTGTCGTCGGGGGCCTGACGATGATCCTCTACGAGGTGGATATGGAAATCCATTCCTATGCCTCCTGCATGGGGTTTGGTTGCGAGTTTTCTGAAGTTCCTTGATTTGCTGCTCCTGATTAGAAATGTGGGCTTCTAGGGCAGTGATTTACTATTCTTGCTCAACCACCTTCTTCTTCTCGAGGCAGTGGAGGTGCAGAAGTGAAGGGAGGTCTTGGAGAGCCTTGAGAAATGCTTCGGTAAGGTGACGTAGAAGGTAGACTCTTGCGTTGATAAAATGGATCTGGTACTTGAGTGTTGGATCCTCGTCTTCTGGGGAAATCATCACTTGAGTCTGATCTCCAAATCCGCCCTTGCTAGGTAGGTCGCGGGTGGCATGTTCTTCTTTCATTTCTAGAAGGAGGTCTCGAAGACGGAGGAGTGCTTCGTATGCCACTTGCTGAATGGCCGGGTATTTTGTTGGCATGGGTGGTCCAACGAAGAACCATCTCTGAGGTGAGGTCTTGGCAGGCACAAAAACCTTGGCGTAGAACTCCTTCTCGAGCACATCATTTTCTAGTTCGTGCATGGTGTATATGGGCAGCAAGGGATAGTGGCATTGTTGGAGGCAATCTCTTAGGAGTCATGGAAATCCTGTCGTAAGGAGTCTTAAGGGGGTGACGGCCATCTACAAAAGTTGAATAGGAGGGGTCAATACCGAAAATACCCCTCAATTCTCAGAAAAGAGGCGAGGTATAGATGGTTTTGAAAATTTGTTTTATCCTAACTAACAACCATGCTAACTAAGGCTTCCTACAGTCAGGATGGCTCTGATACAGGCTCCGTGGGGACCCCGACTCATAAGTCGTGATCACCGAATGCATGTGTACAGTGATCCCAGAGATCAATGCCACTGAACACACATAAGCTGAATAACAAGAGTCTTACATTCATACATACTATCTTACAAAAATTATTACCATTATGGTCAAGTCTTACTTTGATAAAGCCTTAAGGGCTAAGCATCAAATGAAACATAAGCAGTGGAAATCTTCCTCGATAAGTAGAACCCATGCCATCTGCCTTAACCCTACAGGCATTCTGACTGGGAAAGCATCCTAGTTTGCATGTTCATCTCCAAAGAACTCTTCTTCAAATTCTTGCTCTTCCATGCCTGGCCAATTAAATAACCAGTGGCAAGCCAATGAGTACTTTGAATGTACTTGCAAGCAACCCATGATTTGGTTCAAAGTAACAATACAATTGTACAACAAGTAAGCAACCTAGCTTCAAGCTAGTTGAGATGTCCTATCAACTTGTGAGATATGCATCAATGAACATGGGTAACCTTGAGAATAGGTTACAGATATCAACATAAGTAGAGTTTGAATCAATGCCATTTCATTCAACATGTCAAGGCACCACCTTGACACAAATAGTTCTCTTCCACACACACATGCACCGAGATTGTAAAATTTATGGACATAGTTTAAGTAGCACCTCCCAACTGTCCATGACTATGGACACGGCTATTTGAATAGTTTGACACTCTGCAGCGGTTGCACACTTTACCCACAAGATCCGGGAAGCTTTTGTGTCATCCATGATCCCGCAGTACCTCAAGTACTCGAGGGAAGCATCCGATCATTACCTTTCCCTAGACGACACTAACATAGGGTCCACTCGTTGATACATGACCCTAGTGTATAAGCAAAAGATCATGGGACTTTGCCTTTTTTACATTATCACGCATACACGAAGGGACCAACGGTGTGTCTGGTGCCCTGTGAAAACAGTCGTGGCTGCCTATCCAAGAACGACCCCGTCTCGAGAGTGACCTCAAGTCACCCGCGTCACTAGTAATGTGGGCACCATGCTAGTATCAGCCTAAGTAAACAATAATGCCCCGTCCCATAAAGGGGTAGAGTGGTTGCACATGTTTGGTTGGGACGGTAATCACACATAAATCTAATCCATCATTTTACACACACGCCAAAAGCTCTCTTCGGTACACCACTTCTTCCTCAAGTGGTGACCTTAGTTCAACATCTCCGAAGGGCATTAGGGGCACCCGATGGGGTTTTCAAAAGAATGTAACTATGAAGAGTTCATGGTACACATGCATCATTATGCATCAACTAGTCTTTTGACATTGCTTTAATGAATAAGGTAAAGTCATGAGTAGGGGTATGCATCATGTGGTGGTTCACAACAAGTTTACCACCGTCATATTTCATCATCATGCAATCAGAAAAGGGTACCGATGAACAAGAGAGGTGTCATGGTCAAAGGGTTGCTTGCCTTCATTGGCTTCGTCTTCAAGGTCTTCAAATCCTTCTCCTTCAGCAACTTCGTCAAATACGGGATCTAATCATCGCAAGAAAATAACAGAAAAATAAGATAATAATAAAAACAGAAAAGTCAAAGTGCTCAGAAAAATGTCAAATTATTTTTGTAAAATACTAGGAGAAAAACTAAGAAGGTGAAAATTCTTAGTTTTTGATTTGGAGTTGCAGAATAGGATCGATGGGTTTTCAAACAGAGACTTTCTTGTTCAAATTTGAATATAAATTTGAATAGTACAGAAAAGGTTCATGAATATGTATGAAAGATATACCATTAAATAGGTGGGAATATTACAAGGTTTTAGGAGTTGGAATTATTGCATTTGGATTAATATTTAATCCTGTGGAACTTTTGCACAATTCATAGAAAAAGAAAAGGGGAAGGGGCACTGTGCCACTGGGCCAAAATGGCCGCAGCGCAGCAGGCCCAGTGGAAAGAGGGCCCAGGCGAGCCGGGGCGGCGTGCGTGCGCCAGATTCAAACCCGACGAGCGGGCCCCAGGCGCTAGTGAGAGAGAGAGGGGCGATGGAGAGGAGAGGCTGGCAGGCGGGACCCGCCTGTCATCCCTAACCCCGAGACCAGAGGGTCACCGAGCTCACCGGCGACGTTTCTGAGTACGGCGGGGTGAGGTGATGGCACCGTTGGACTCCTCGCCGAGTCGTCGTTCGGGTGGAGGTGGTCGACGTTGTCGGAGCTGCCTGGTTCTCCAATGACGAGGAGGCACGGCGGAGGAGCTTCGGGCGTCGGCCGTTCCGGACGATTCCGACTGCAAAAGAGGCGGGGGAGAGGGGAAGTGGTCAGTGGGAAGTGGCGGTTTTAGATCAGGGCAGAGGAGGAGCTGGGGAAGCCAGTACCGAGCGGACGACAGCGAGCCGCCGCGGCAGATCTTGAGCTCGAGAGCTTCTGGAGAGGAGTGGGAGGTGCAGGGGGTCGATTTGGAGCCTTTGGGGGTGAGTGGTGGAGAGGGAGAGGCTCGGGGAGCTGACCAATCAATCATTGAGCAAAAGCCAGAGGAGAGCTACTGGAGGTAGAAGATGTCCAGGAGGGGTTGTGGTAAAAAGTTAAACTCATGGAGATTAGTGGAAGAGGTCAAAGTGGTGTTTTTAGAAAAAAGGCAGAAGGTGTTTGTTGCTGGTTTGGGCAAGAAGATGAACCCCTCTTGTAATGAGGCTTGACAGGGTCAAATGGCATGAGAAAATAAGATGTTCCACCAAGATTGAGTTCATGTGGGAAAAGTTGCCATTGCAACTTTTGTAAACCCTAGAAATGAACAGAAATGAGTTTTCCAAGATCTAGTCATGGAAAACCATTCTCCTTGATGCACCAATTGGTTTAGTGTCATCATTTAGGTTTTAGACCATTCCCACAAAGTTTGAGAGCAAAAGAAGAAAGTTGACAATGTAAAGTTGTTAAAATTTGATTTTGGACAGAGAGGGTTTTGAGGCACTTTGATCAAGATACCATTTTCTCCAATTTGTGCCATTTGGTCTACATGCATAATTAGACCATCGGAGCATGTGGACAGAAATATTTGGACATGTTTGGCAATGTAAAGTTGCTCAAACTTCAAAATGGACAGAAATGGTTTTGAGGGGATTTGGTGATGTTATCTTGTTCTCCAAGACACGAGGCTTTTCAAGATCATCAAATATGTCATATTTGACATGCTAGAATTTTCTTGGAATTTTTAGAGATATTTCCTTTGTAAATATTTCAAAAGCTTGAAATATCCAAAAAGGGTTTTTGAGGGGTTTGGCCAATATTTTGAACATGACCATGTGTTGAAACTCTTATATATGGACAATATATGTCCACTGAGTTTCCCTAAATTTTCACAAATATTTTTAAAGCATTAAAATAATTTTAACCTATTAAGGACCATTTCTGGCCTAAAGAAAAAGCCTTGAAATAAAATAGCAGAATAACTTTTAAAATTATATTTTTGTGGTTTATGGGAGTCCTATACCTAATAGGAGTCAAACATACTCTTTGAAATATTTTTCATACCCCAAATCAAGTACTTGTAGCGGAAACCTCAATTCGGAGGTTTTTGGAAAACTATGTTTAGAAAATACTTTTTAGCCAAATTATTTCTGTAAGAAAATTCTATGTTGTACTATACACATGTCATGATCATCGAGGGAAAGTTTGGAGGAAGGAGATGAAGTAAAGAAGGTGGAGCTATAATATGGCTTTCATGAGCACTTGAAACTACAGACAAAATCCAATTCAAATAAAAGCCAAACAATGCAAAAGTTTTTGTCAACCCATATTTTATCATGATATATTAACTTAAGTGTTGTGGCATGAAAATCAGGGTGCGACAGGTTGCCTCAGGGCAGCAGCTACGCATGTATGGGGGCGTGGGTGATCTAACTTTTTAACCTCTCGAACCATTGCCAACATGAAGTGAGTAGGGTGAGTTTTGTGTTCGGAACCCGGAAATAGAATACCTACTAACTAAATGGCATCACGGGATGCTTTCAAGAATAATGGCTAGAATCATCACACTGGGAACACAAAACATGGCTAGATTACTAGATGATCCCCTAAGACATCTAGGGTCATAAAATAGCTCCAACATATATGTCGAGGCAATAGAGTACCTAAACTCACCGATTAGTGTGGTTAAACTAGCCTAAAGGGACAACAAGAACGGGAAGAAGGGATTTGCATATGCATCAGATTATTTAGAAACCCGGGATGACTCGGACAGCATAACGGCTACACATGCTCAAAAAGATTTGAGATATTTTGCAAAATGGTGCATAACCACTCGATCATCATAATATCAAGGTTCCGAGAACAACTATGAATACACGGAGATATTAAGAACTGAACTGAGGATTAAAATCATCAATTCTATAAGTCTACGGATTAGTAACACGTGAACCTAACAGGGAGATGAGATCCTAGTCCTTGACCCCGGTAGAAAAGAAGAGGCTGACTCAGATTAGAAGGGCATAAGGTATAAGGAGTAAAAAGAGCCTTACATTCCATCCCACAATCAATTCCCTTATATAACTAAAGCATTTCTAGACTCAACTTCGACCAGTTTGGCTTGGTAATCCTACAGGCAGTCAAGCTCTGATACCAAAGCTGTCAGGACCCCGATCCTATGCCACACCGATCTAGCATGTAACACCTCATATCACTTTGCGGCCTCACGCACAGTATTCCCACGGGTGTCGCCTTACCAGGCCCGGGACCATTTGCGCCTTTTGGCTCACGTATATGATAATGTCGCTAGCATCCATATGACAAAGAACCCGGGCTGACATGGCTAGTTGTAAACCCAAAGTGGTACTAACTTACAGGTACATGCATACATGACCCAACAACGAACATTTCGGTCATCAGTGGGTGAATCCGGGCTGTAGCAACTGGGCTAGCAGGACTCCGGTAAACCGGGCTGTAGCAGGCTAACAGGACTCCGATAGACACCGCGTGACATTTCCCCGAAGGGACAGACACAAGAACGAAGAAGGACACATGCCGGCCAGCCTAAGTGTTCCGGAGCAGTAGCAAGCTACCATGGCTCAGTGGAAGCACTAGGAGACATTTCCTGGTAAGAAAGGCTACCAAGGATAAACAACTAGGTTGTCAGATCCCACACATACCAAGCATTTTAATAACATACACACAATATGCTCGATATGTGCAAATACAACATGGCATCACAACATGACTCTACCACTCAAGTATTTTATTCAATAGGCTCCAAGGAGCGAGATATTACAATCATGGGTCGCATGACCCAACATTCAGAGCATACAAGTCAAAGCACATGCGGAAGCTTAACATGTCTGAGTAAAGACATCTACAAATGAAAAAGACTGAGAAGCCTGACTATCTACCTGATCCTGCCGAGGGCACAAGATCGTAGCTGAGGTAACAAGCTAAACATCAAAGTCCACGCGGAACTACTAGCAAGACTAAAATCTCTCTGCAAAACATAAAATAGGCAAACGTGAGTACAAATGTACCCAACAAGACTTACATCAGAACTATCTACATATGCATCATTATCAGTAAAGGGGGGTGGTGGAGTTTAACTGCAGCAAGCCAGCTTTGACTCGGTGGCTATCCTGAACTACGACTGCAAGTAACTCTTTTGAGGTGGCGCACATGAGTCCACATATTCACCCTATCAATACACCACTATGGATCTGCTCCCGTCTCCCTACGAGAACGCCATCCATAGCACTCACGCTTATCTTGCGCATTTTAGTGTATCCACTTTCACTTGTCTATGAACTGTACAGGCAACCCAGAAGTCCTTTTCCACGGACACGGCTCTTCGAATAGATAATGTTAACCCTACAGGGGTGTACTTCTTGACACACGCTCTCGCCACTTACCACCATGTACACGTCGTGTATCTCGGCAACCTTCAAGCGGAAGCCTGGCGAGGGAGTCGGCCACGACCTAACTAACCACACAAGTCTCTCGTCCAGGTTTATCACCTATTCGGGTTCCATCCGCAAGGAGATCCGGCCGGGGTGTCGCTCACGGCCCCAAACGATGTGTGCAGGGTTCCCAAGCCCACCATCCGGGTGCCACTTGGTACATCGGGCCACTGTGCCTAGTCTGTCCCAAACCCACCTGTACCGGGTGCCACTTGGTAAACTAGTAACACTACCTACAAACACTAGAAACTAGTTGCAACTCCTGGACAGAGATCGAGTTGATTAGTAAGTCAAGAGGGTTCGAGTTACTGGAACCCAATGTGTGGTAGTAACTGTTCATGGATCACAAACACAAAACTCAGTTCCTGAGGATGGCTGCAATGAGACAACCCACCATGTACTCCTACATGGCCTCTCACCGCTACCTTTACCAAATCGTGTTCACACACTTAGCTCACAACAGTAGGACATGTTCACACACTTCCAATTCATTCCCGATGAATCAGACCTGACACAACTCTAAGCAATAGTAGGCATGACAAACAAGCATGAATGAGTAGGCACATCAGGGCTCAAACAACTCCTACTCATGCTAGTGGGTTTCATCTATTTAATGTGGCAATGACATGTCATGCAGAGGATAAGGGGTTCAACTACTGCAGCAAGTAACAGATGAATCGTTGTTGTCCTAATGCAGTAAAAGAGAGCGGGAGTGAGAGAGTGGGATTGTATCAGAATGAACAAGGGGGTTTTGCTTGCCTGGCACTTCTGAAGATAATATAGTTTCTTCATCGGTGTCATCGAACTCATCGTCGAAAGCACGTCTATCGAGAGGGGACAAACATCGGCAAACAAGGAAGAACACAATCAGTGCAATGCACAATATGATGCATAATCATGACATGGCAATATGCTGTGGTTTGAGCTAATGCAATTAGCAGCAAGTTAAATGAAGTTGGTTTGAACCCTCGGTTCAAATTCAAACTCCACATGTGGTTATTTAAATGCTATTCATTGATTTGTCCTAAACAGTAGCCATAAGTTGTTCTAACATGCATGAAAATGCCATAAACAAACTCTTTGGATTTTCTGATAATTTTTCATATATAAATTATTTCATTTGGAGTTACGGTTTATTTTCTATGATTTTTAGAAGTTTGGGGTATTTTCTGAAATTTATAAATCATTTCTGACTTATTTAAAATTCCAGAAAATAATTACTGCGTCAGCCTAACATCATCATGACGTCAGTAGGTCAACGGGGCACGGTCGAGGTCAAATCTAACTAGGGGGGTCCACACGTCATTGATTGGGGCTAACCCTAAAATAAATTAAACCTAACCTAGGTTAATTAGTCGGGCGGGCCCGCATGTCAGTGAGTAAGTGGGTTAACTAAAATTAGTTAATAATTTAACCAAAAGTTAGCAGGGGCCGGGCCCACACATCAGTGATCCACTGGGGTCAAACGGTGGTCAAACCCGGGTCAACTAGGTCAAAACCTGCTGGGACTCGACCCCGGCGAGGTCAGACGCGGCGGGGAGCTGCGGGTTTCGCGCTCCGGCGTCCAAACGGACGGAGGAGACCACCTACGGATAGCTGGTGATCCCGCGTGTCAAGTGGTGCAGTCAGTTACGCCAGGGCGACCTATATCGACGGCGGCGAGCTCAAAGGCGGCGGCCGGAGTTCGAGTCTCAGCGGTTTCGGTGTTGCGGTGCACAGCAGGAGCAACTGAAGGGGGTTTTGGGCTTCTGGCATTGCGCTGAGCACGGCTGTGCGCTCGGTTGTTGCTCTAGGTGACGGTAGCCACGGTGGCGTCATGGCCGGCGGAGCCGGGCTCGCGGCTCCGGTGGAATCGGCGGCTATAGGACAGGAATGAGCTCGGGGAGGAAGGGGAAAGATGCAGCAGCTCACATCGAGTTGAACGGAGTCCTCTGTGTGCTTGGGGAGGGGCTGATGACAACGGAAGGTCGCCGGCAATCTCGGTGGCCCGAGGAGGAAGAAGACGTCGGGGACGGCGCTCCGGGGCTCTTCCCGTCGCATGGCTCGGTGAAGATGACGTATGGGTCCACGGCGGAGCTCGAGGTCACGGCCACGAGGCAAGGGGACGGCGGTGGCTACGTAGGTAGGGAGCGGCAGCGACGGTGGCGCTCGGGTAAGCTGCAGGGAGAGAGCAGAGGAGGGGAGAGGAGGAGTGGGTAGA